>NW_024108780.1:0-22001 GCF_013358895.1 Oreochromis aureus | reverse complement strand
ATCGCGGTGAGAGGGCTTAAAGCGCCGCTTTTTGAGGTACAAAACGTCGTGTAACTCAAAAACTAGGAGGGCTATCAGCATCAGCAGTTGCTGAAAACAAGCGAAAAAGCAGAATTATCTGCTAAAAAAGAGGTGTAGACGCGTTTGATGGAGATGGCTTTATGTGTGGGTACACTGAAGAGTGTCAAGAAAGCAGAGCGCATGCAAGTGGGGATGATGTGTAGCAACTGTCACAGGTAGGACTCGAACCTCTGCCACCGGGTCTCACAGTAGCTTCTCAACCCTCTGAGCCAAATGAGGTCTGGTCACAAAGGGGACGGGTGCCTAAAACACAGAGACTTGAGCAGTCAGAATTAGATCGCGGTGAGGCGTAAAACGCCGATTTTTCGGAGTTACAAAACGTCGTGTAACTCAAAAACTAGGTGGGATAGAAGCACAATTCTTGTACTGGGTAAATCAGCAGACTTTGCTGAACTTTGACTGCGATTTTCATAGCTCTTTGTACCTCCGTCGCGGAGATATGACGAGAGAAGAAACGGCTTCATTTTAAGATTTGGAAAACAAACGTAATATATGGCTCAACAGTAAGATGACAGTAAAAACTGCTCCAACCGTGACTGGCAGCACTGTCTGAAGATGAATTGGAACAAGCTTCTCATCTTAACTTTGCTTTATTAAAATTATTATGGCACATACAAGTCTTGCAAATAAGCACACAGGAAAAGCTTGATCTTGTAATTCCACCCCAAGCTGGTAGGAGAAGCTTTTTATTAAACACTTGCTTGTTCTACAATGTGCTTCAGGGTCAATAACAGCATAACAGAACTCACTTATGGTACTGCATTCTTCCTTCCTATAAAACAATAACTGTCAGTGACTTTGTACCATAGTATAAACACAACATTCAAGACAACAGTTAAAAGTAACGTAACCATAAACAATGAAACAAGAACATCTAAACAGCACATGTCCCAAGGCATGATGGGAGAGGACTAGCTGTTCCCCCAACACGCCACATTATTTATGATTTATGATTTGGCAGAAACACTGGGACTTGGTATAAATACTATGATTTACATGAAATACTTTGACTTAGCAGAAATTCTGTAATCTAGCAAAAAGCACTTCAGCATAGCAGAAATTCTATGAGCAGAATTACTAGGATTTAGCAGCAAACGCTATGATTTGTCTCAAAACCTTTATTTTGCAGTTATATTGTGATTTGGCAGAAATACTATGAGCAGTAATAATATAACGTAGCAGAAATACAAATATTTTGTGGCAATACTATGATACTATGAAAAGCTAAAACGATGAAAAGGTGCAAAAGTTGTATGGTGGTGAAAAAAAAACCCCACTGAGCAGGATTCGAACCTGGCCCTCCTGGTCTCAAGGTGGCTATTCATTTCCCTGAGCCAAAGTCATTCTTACAAAGAAGAGGTGGAGAGACGGACAATTCTGCTGAAATGAGCAGAAGCTGCTGAGAATTGTGCTGATAAGAGGTCAAAAGGCTGAAAGTTTTGCAGAAAAGAGGTGAATCAGCAGAATTTTTGCAGAAAAGAGGCAAAGAAGCAGAAACTTGCGCTGAAAGAGATGAATCAGCAGAGTTTCTGCTGAAAGGAGGTTTTTTCTGAAAACAGCCAAAAAGCTGGAATTTGCGCTGAAAAGGGTGAAAAAATGAAAATTTTGCTGAAAAGGGGTGAAGAAGCTAAAGTATACCAAATCAAAGTATTTGTGCCAAAACATAGTGTTTCTGCCATATTGTGGTACTACTACATTACAACATGAATACGGATTAAAGACGAAAGAAACTGGCAACAGATTCCTCCACTACAAACCAGTCTGATACCACTTCTTTGCAGTGTTCACGTTTACTAAGGCACTACCCAAAAGGCGCCACAAGAGGGCACTCCAACACAACAGATGACCTATGTACACTGATGCACTTAGTAACAGTCAGCCTCCTTGAATTGGCAGAAATAATGTGATTTAGTAGTAATACTATAACATAACAGATATACTGTGATGTTGCAGACATAGTATGTTTTTGCACTACTCATTTGTAGTGAAAAAATTATCAATATAAATTACAGGTCTGTGAAAGTGTATAAATTTGTAGTGAAAAAAATGTTGACCAAGGTGGGATTGAACCCACGACCTTTGAGCTGCAGAGCCATGTCATTACTGATTGCGCCACCTGGAAAGGGGGCGGGCGGCTGAAAAACAAAGACATCAGCAATCAGAAATAAGAGATTTCTGTTGAAAACACCTGAAAAAGCTGGAATTTGTGCTGAAAAGAGGTGAAAAAAATGAAAATTTTGCTGAAAAGGGTGAAGAAGCTAAAGTATACCAAATCAAAGTATTTGTGCCAAAACATGGTATTTCTGCCATATTGTGGTATTTACGCCACAAAAGTTACTACATTACAACATGAATACGGATTAAAGATGAAAGAAACTGGCAACAAATTCCTCCACTACAAACCAGTCTGATACCACTTCTTTGCAGTGTTCACGTTTACTAAGGCACTACCCAAAAGGCGCCACAGGAGGGCACTCCAACACAAGAGATGACCTATGTACACTGATGCACTTAGTAACAGTCAGCCTCCTACTTAGCCACTACGTAATACAGCGATATTACAGTGTACAAATTCACATAAATTTGCAGGGGGAACAAACAAAGCAGGAACAAGCCCAAAACAATCAAATAACTGTGCTGCCATAGCTATCGCTAACTAGCACATACGCTAAAGGTAACTAAAACCAATACACACAAGTAGCAGGGTAAACATCTTAAGCATGGAACATTAACTCACGTTTATGTGACACACACCATCTAACAAATACAGGATGGGCTATTTGCTCCCCTTCCCAGCAGCTCTCTCCTCAATCGTTAGCCCAGGAACGAAGGAAGACCATCTAGCTCAGAAGTCCCATGAATTCCCTCACTGCTCAGAGGCTGCTGGGTAATGTAGCTCACACTAACACAGGTTTTTCTACAAGCACAAATACTATAACATAGCAGAAATACTGTGATTTTGTTGAAATACTATGCTTTGGACAAATACTATGATTTGGCACAAATACTATGATATAGCAGCAATACTATGTTTTGGTACAAATGCTGCGCTTAGGCACAAATATTATGATTTGGCAGACACTATGATTTAGCAGAGATAATATGATTTGGCAGAAATACTAAACTTTGGCACAAATACTATAATTGAGTGCAAGTACTTTAAGATAACAGAAATACTATGATTTAGCAGAAATACAATGTTTTTGCAGAAACACTGTAATTTCACTCAAATACTTTGAAATAGCCGTAATACTATGATTTGGCAGAACATAACAGAAATTCTACGACTTAGTAGTAATACTATAACATAACAGAAATATTAATTGGGCACAAATACTATAATTTGGCACAAGTACCATGTTTTGGCAAAATCCCATAATTTGGCATAAATACTATGATTTGGCAGACACTATGATTTAGCAGAGATAATATCATTTGGCAGAAATACTAAACTTTGGCACAAATACAATAATTGAGTACTTTAAGATGAGAGAGAATACTATGATTTTGCAGAAATACAATGTTTTCGCAGAAACACTGTAATTTCACTCAAATACTATGACTTAGAAGTAATACTATGATTTGGCAGAAATACTATGTTTCAGTACAAATACTATGACAAAGCAGAAATACTATGACTTAGAAGTAATACTATAACAAAAGGGATTCCTCAAAATACTATGAAATTGCAGTAATTCTATGATTTGGCAGAAATACTGTACTGTTACAAATACAATGCTTTGGTACAAATACTATATTTTGATTTCAATACTATGATTTGGCACGAGTAGTATGATTTAGTACAAATACTACGAATTGGCAGAAATACTGTGACTTAGTAGTAATACTATAACATAACAGATATACTATGATTTTGCAGACAGTCTATGTTTTTGCACAACTAGCACAATATGGCAGAAATACTATGATTTGGCACAAGTACTATGATTTAGTACAAATACTCTTATTGGCACAAATACTATGTTTCAGTACAAATACTACGATTTGGCAATAATACTGGGTTTTAGCACAACTACTGAGATTTGGGTGAAATACTATGATTTAGAAGAAATACTATGACTTAGTACAAATATAATGTTTTGGTTCAAATAATATGATTTGCAAAAATACTATGATTTGGTACAAGTACCATGATTTAGTACAAATACTACAATTTCGCTCAAATACTATGAAATTGCAGTGATACTATGATTTTGAAGGAATACTATGATTTGGTAGAAATACTATGCCTTAGTAGTAATACTATAACATAGCAGATATAATGTGATTTTGCAGACATAGTATGGTTTTGCACAAATACTACGATGTCGCTCAAATACTATGGAATTGCAGTAATACTATGATTTGGAATACTATGATTTGGTAGGAATACTATGCCTTAGTAGTAATACTATAACATAACAGATATACTATGATTTTGCAGAAATTCTATGTTTTTGCACAAATACTACAACAACTACTACTACAAATACTACAAGAAATATTTGGGCAGTAATACTATGATTTGCTATAAATACTATTATTTGGCACATATACTATAATCAGCAGATATACTGTAACATAACAGAAATTCTACGACTTAGTAGTAACACTATAATATAACAGAAATTTTAACTGGGCACAAATAACATGATTTGGCACAAATACCATGATTTGGCAAAAGATACCATGATTTGGCACAAACACGATCATATTGCAGAAATACTATGATTGGGTACAAATACTATGATTTGGCACAAGTACTATGAATAAGTACAAATACTATGATTTGGCAGAAATACTATGATTTAGCAGAAATACTATGTTTTAACATAAATAATATCTTTTGACACAAATTTCTGCTAAAGGTACTAGTTCTGCTTTTTTTAGCAGAAATACTGTAATTTTGCACAAATACTATGATTTGGGATAAATACTATGATTTGGCAGATATACTATATTCAGCAAATATACTATAACGTAACACATTCCTCCACTTAGTAGTAATACTATAACATAAAATAAATATTATGGTTTTGCCCCAAAACCATGATTTGGCACAAACACCATGATTTTTCAAAAATACTATGATTTAGCAGAAATACTATGATTGAGCAGAAGTACTAAGATGTAGTAGAAGTACTTTGATTTAGCACAAATACTATTATGGAGGAGTAATACTTTAACATGGGAGAAATATTGATACTCACACACGCATACACAGAGAGCAAAGTGTACAGGGGCTGTTGAGAGTCTGGGCTTGGTATATCTAGGTCAGCTAAATTAGCTGCACCTGCTGTAATCAGCACTTACACACACAGACACAGAGAGAGCTATGGGTTTTCTTCAGTGTATTTCTCACATTAAGGATTCCCCTCGAACAAATGGCCATAATTTCCTAACCGTAGGAGCTAGAACGGTCATTCTGACACCGTTTTGTTCAGAAGAGATGGGGAATCTGCAGGTCTTCATAATTCAGAGATAAAATATAAATTATTGAAGATATATGACTTGTAACACACTGTAACTGAGTAGAGGCAAAGCAAAACTGCCTTGACTTGCGCTCAAACAACGTTTGTAACTCTAAATCTATATGGAGCATCAAAATCATTCTTTCACCGTGAGAAACAGCAGGCTTTGGTGAACAGTCATGGAAATTTTCAGGTCTCTGTTGAAATCCATCAAAAAGATATGACGAGAGAAAAAAGTGCCTCATTTCCAGAGTTTGAAATCTGAAGAGATCTGAGCAAGGACGAATTTCCTACCCTCAAACAAGTGTAACTCATCTCAGAACGGTAATAGGTGGGAAAAAAAAATTTTGAATTGTGAGCATCAGGGATGTCTGAAGATATATGGGCACAAGCCTCATGTTTTAACTTTGCTTCGTTAAGGAGATATGACGATTTGAATATGCCTCTCATTACAGAATTCAAGCGGTGATTTTGAACAAACTCCATTGACTTTCTATGGAGAGTTTTCAGACTTTGTGTTACTCTGAGGAGATTTGCAAAAATCTATAAGTCCCACAACAATGATGGTGACATTTTCGGAAAGCCAGCAAAAATACCTACGTTTTGATGTATAATTTGTGGAAGTTGAGGAAATTGAGCAAGTAGCAAGAAGTTGTTCGACATGAAGAGAAGATCATAAACCTACAGTGGCACACTGGAAGCCAAGTGCATAGCAACCATAACAACGCATGTATTTTCTGAAAATCACAATTTTGCAACTCAAAACTTTAGAGGCATAAAATAAAACGGTAAAAGATTTGAAAATCTGATTTATTCCTGAATAGCCCAATAATTTGAGAACATTTTAAAGTTTGAATGGTTGTTCTACGTGAAAGTAGGAAAAGTAGTTAAGTTTCAAAAACAAGCAAAATTTAGCAGAATTGCAGAAGTTTCCCATTCATTTCAATGGGACAAATTAAAGGAAAAAGCTTAATATTTTAAAAGTATAACAGTAATAAACACCAAAAGATATAGCGATCATTAGCAGAAATAGCAGAATAGTTTAAAATTTGAACGGTGAAAATCGGCTGAAAATTGTGGAAGTAGTTATGCCAAAAAGTGAAAAAGTGGCAACTAGAATAATAATAATAACTAGAAAAATTTGCATTTCCTGCGAAAATGCAGTGTGGATGCTGTAATGTTGAAGCTGTCTGCTGAAACTAGCAGAAAAGCTGAAAAGTTGCAGAATTTGTAAAAGTTTTTGCAGAAGCAAAGGAACTTTGCTAAAATGTAGTAACTTAGCAGAACTGTAATATCTTTTAGAGGAAACATAATACTTGGCAAAATACAATAGCATAGCAGAACGTAGCAGAAATATTGTAACTTACCAGAAACACGATAACTTGTCAAAATACAAGAATTTAGGAGAAATTGTATAAGATAACAGAAAGAATATATTTAGCCAAACATTCTTAAACATTACAGAAATACTATGATTTAGAAAACAGTACAACATAGCAGAAATGCTGCGATTTACCAGAGACACTGTAAAATACTATTAATATTGAAATTTAAAAAAATACTATGTTTTAGCACAAATACTGTAATTTGACAGAAATACTATCATTTGGCAGAAATACTATCTTTCAGCAGAAATACTCTGGTTTAGAACAAATATTATAACATAGCAGAAATAAAATTATATAGCAGAAATGCTATATTTAGAAAGAAAAATATAATATAGTAGAAATACTATGATTTAGCAGAAATACTGTAATCAGCACATATACTGTAACATGACAGAAATTCCTCCACTTAGTAGTAATACTATAACATAAAACAAATGTTATGATTTGGCACAAAAACCATAATTTGGCAAAATACTATGATTTAGCAGAAATACTATGATTGAGCAGAAGTACTAAGATGTAGTAAAAGTACTTTGATTTAACAGAAATACAATTATGGAGGAGTAATACTTTAAAATGGGAGAAATATTGATACACACACACACAGAGCCTAAAGGGAAGAGTATTTGTGCCATGGAGTGTTAACAAGAATCTGAGGTCCATATTAGAAAAGCTGCTAAAATCATAAATGTTTGCAGAATTGGGAAAGAGAGCGAGCGCCTGGAAAACAGGGTGATGAGCAGTCAGAATTAGATTGCGGTGAGAGGCGAAAAACGCCGCTTTTTGAGTTATAAACGTCGTGTAACTCAAAACTTGGTGGACTAGAAGCATAATTTTGTACTGGGTGAATCAGCGATACTTTGGTGTACTTTGACTGTGATTTGCATTGCTCTTTGTACATCTGTCGCTGAGATATGACGAGAGAAGAAAGGGCAGACCTCAGATATGATTGGCTAGCTGGGAAGCCGTCCAGACCCTGATTTGTAAATTTGAATGTCTCATCCTCAGATATGATTGGCTGGCTGGGAAGCCGCAGGCCCTGATATGTAGATTTGAATGCCTCAGTCCTCACAGAGGATTGGCTGCCTGGGGACCTGGCAGAAATATATAGAAATACTATGATTAAGCATAAATACTACATTTAGCAGAAATACTATATTAAGAACAAATCCTATAATAAGCAGAAGTACTATATTAAGCAAAAATCCCATAAAAGCGGAAATACTATATTAAGCAACATAAATATCCTATAAAAATCCTATAAAAAGCAAAAATACTGTACTATGATTTGGTAGAAAACTATAATTAATCAGAAATACTATATTTAGCACAAATCTTATAAAACAGCAGAAATGCTATGATTTAGCACAATAGTAATAACTTAAACAGAAAAATTGAAAAGCAAAATGGACAGCTGAAAAAATGCTGAACATGCTGAGGGTCCCTCAAATATACTTGTTAAAAGAAAAATCGGAAAAAACAAAATATATAACAGCCACACAATCATAAATATGGACACATATGGAAACACACATGCACAGAGAGAGACAAACACAAGATCCAATTCAGTCAACCAGTCTAAATATATTGAATTTGAATCTTACAATGAGATCATCCCATAAAAAGGCTTTCTCTCTCTCTCTCTCTCTCTCTCCTCTCTCACACACACACACACACACACACACACACACACACACACACACACACACACACACACACACACAAGATCCAATTCAGTCAACCAGTCTAAATATATTGAATTTGAATCTTACAATGAGATCATCCCATAAAAGGCTTTCTCTCTCTCTCTCTCCTCTCGCCTCTGTCACACACACACACACACACACACACACACACACACACACACACACACACACACACACACACAAGATCCAATTCAGTCAACCAGTCTAAATATATTGAATTTGAATCTTACAATGAGATCATCCCATAAAAAGGCTTTCTCTCTCTCTCTCTCTCTCTCACACACACACACACACACACACACACACACACACACACACAAGATCCAATTCAGTCAACCAGTCTAAATATATTGAATTTGAATCTTACAATGAGATCATCCCATATAAAAGGCTTTCTCTCTCTCTCTCTCTCTCTCTCTCTGTCACACACACACACACACACACACACACACAAGATCCAATTCAGTCAAGCAGTCTAAATATATTGAATTTGAATCTTACAATGAGATCATCCCATAAAAAGGCTTTCTCTCTCTCTCTCTCTCTCTCTGTCACACACACACACACACACACACACACACACACACACACACACACACACACACAAGATCCAATTCAGTCAAACAGTCTAAATATATTGAATTTGAATCTTACAATGAGATCATCCCATAAAAAAGGCTTTCTCTCTCTCTCTCTCTCTCTCTCTCTCTCTCACACACACACACACACACACACACACACACACACACACACACACACACACACACACACACACACACAAGATCCAATTCAGTCAAGCAGTCTAAATATATTGAATTTGAATCTTACAATGAGATCATCCCATAAACGGCTTTCTCTCTCTCTCTCTCTCTCTCTCTCTCACACACACACACACACACACACACACACACACACACACACAGACACAAACACACAAGATCCAATTCAGTCAAGCAGTCTAAATATATTGAATTTGAATCTTACAATGAGATCATCCCATAAAACGGCTTTCTCTCTCTCTCTCGCTCTCTCTCTCTCTCTCACACACACACACACACACACACACACACACACACACACACACACACACAGGGAGAGAGAAGTAAGTTTCTAGTTCAGTCAAGCAGCCTGGGAGCTGCTGAATTTGAATCCACCAATCAGAGAGCCTGTGCACTTTTTCCCGCCAAAACAGGTGCAGCCGTTTTTACACACACAGAGCACAGAGACAGGATTTCTGCAGTGAATTTCTCATAGTGAGGATTCCTCTCAAACAAATGGCCATAATTTCCTAACCAGTAGGGGCTAGAACGGTCATTCTTACACCGCTTTGTTCAGAAGAGATGGGGGAATCTTACAGTGTTGACAATTTATCATTAAAATATGAATTTTTAAAGATATTTGACTTGTAATGCACCATAACTGAGTAGAGGCGAAGCAAAACTGCCTTGACCTGCCCTCAAACAACGCTTTCTAACTCTAAATCTATTTGGAGTATCAATATCATTTTTCACCGTAAGAGACAGCAGGCTTTGGTGAACAATCTTGGAAATTTTCAGGTGTCTGTTGATATCCATTAAAAGATATGATGAGAGAAAAAAGTGGTTCATTTCCAGAGTTTGAAATCTGAAGAAATCTGAGCGAACGACGAATTTCCTACCCTCAAACAAGTCTAACTCATCTGAGAACGGTAATAGGTGAGAAAAAATTTTGAATTGTGAGCGTCAGGAGTGTCTGAAGATATACCGGGACAAGCCTCATGTCTTAACTTTGCTTCGTTAAGAGATATGACGATTCAATATGCCTCTCATTACAGAAATCAAGCGGTGATTTTGAACAAGCTCTCCATTGACTTTCTATGCAGAGTTTCCAGACTTTGTGTTGGTCTGAGGAGATTTGCCAAAATTCTATTATACAGAAATACTGTAATCAGCACATATACTGTAACATGACAGAAATTCCTCCACTTAGTAGTAATACTATAACATAACAGAAATATTATGATTTGGCACAAAACCATGATTTGGCAAAATACTATGATTGAGCAGAAGTACTAAGATGTAGTAAAAGTACTTTGATTTAACAGAAATACAATTATAGAGGAGTAATACTTTAAAATGGGAGAAATGTTGATACACACACACACACACAGAGCCTAAAGGGAAGAGTATTTGTGCCATGGAGTGTTAACAAGAATCTGAGGTCAATATTAGAAAAGCTGCTAAAATCATAAAAGTTTGCAGAATTGTAGTAAATGATCAATATGAATTAGTGGTCTGTGACAGTGTAGTAAATTGTAGATAAAAAAAAAACATGTTGACCAAGGTGGAATTGAACCCACGACCTTTGGGTTGCAGACCTGTGTCATTACAAACTGTGCCACTGGGAAAGAGAGCGAGCACCTGGAAAACAGGGTGATGAACTGTCAGATTTAGATCGCGGTGAGAGGCAAAGAGCGCCGCTTTTGGAGTTACAAAACGTCATGTAACTCAAAAACTAGGTGGACTAGAAGCATAATTTTATACTGGGTGAATCAGCGTACTTTGGTGTACTTTGACTGTGATTTGCATTGCTCTTTGTACATCTGTCACTGAGATATGACGAGAGAAGAAAGGGCAGACCTCAGATATGATTGGCTGGCTGGGAAGCCGTGCAGGCCCTGATACGAAAATTTGAATGTCTCAGTCCTCACAGAGGACCTGGCAAAATATATAGAAATAGTATGATTAAGCATAAATACTACATTTGGCAGAAATACTGTATTAAGCACAAATCCTATAAAAAGCAAAAATACTATATTAAGCAATATAAATATCCTATAAAAATCATATAAAAAAGCAAAAATACTGTACTATGATTTGGTAGAAAACTATAATTAATCAGAAATACTATATTTGGCAGAAATACTATGTTTAGCACAAATCTTATAAAATAGCAGAAATAGTATGATTCAGCACAATAGTAATAACTTAAACCGAAACATTGGAAAAGCAAAATGAACAGCTGAAAAATGCTGAACATGCTAAGGGTCCCTCAAATGTAATTGTGAAATGAAAAAAATCAGCAAAAAAAAAGTATAACAGTCACACAATCACAAATATGGACACATATGGAAACACACATGCACAGAGAGACACACAGGATCAAATTCAGTCAACCAGTTTAAATATATTGAATTTAAATCATACAATAAGATGCTCCCATAAAAGGCTCTCTCTCGCCTCTCTCTCTCTCTCTCTCACACACACACACACACACACACACACACACACAAGATCCAATTCAGTCAACCAGTCTAAATATATTGAATTTGAATCTTACAATGAGATCATCCCATAAAAAGGCTTTCTCTCTCTCTCTCTCTCTCTCTCTCTCTCTCTCTCTGTCACACACACACACACACACACACACACACACACACACACACACAAGATCCAATTCAGTCAACCAGTCTAAATATATTGAATTTGAATCTTACAATGAGATCATCCCATAAAAAGCTTTCTCTCTCTCTCTCTCACACACACACACACACACACACAAGAATCAATTCAGTCAACCAGTCTAAATATATTGAATTTGAATCTTACAATGAGATCATCCCATAAAAGGCTTTCTCTCTCTCTCTCTCTCTCTCTCTCTCACACACACACACACACACACACACACACACACACACACACACAAGATCCAATTCAGTCAACCAGTCTAAATATATTGAATTTGAATCTTACAATGAGATCATCCCATAAAAGGCTTTCTCTCTCTCTCTCTCTCTCTCTCTCTCTCACACACACACACACACACACACACACACACACACACACACACACACACACAGAGAGAGAGTAAGTTTAGGTCAGTCAAGCAGCCTGGGAGCTGCTGAATTTGAATCCACCAATCAGAGAGGCTGTATACTTTTTCCCCGCAAAACAGGTGCAGCCGCTTTTACACACACAGAGCACAGAGACAGGATTTCTGCAGTGAATTTCTCATAGTGAGGATTCCTCGCAAACAAATGGCCATAATTTCCTAACCGTAGGGGCTAGAACGGTCATTCTTACACCGCTTTTGTTCAGAAGAGATCAGGGAATCTTAAAGTGTTGACAATTTATCATTAAAATATGAATTATTAAAGATATTTGACTTCTAATGCACCATAACTGAGTAGAGCAAAGCAAAAAACTGCCTTGACTTGCCCTCAAACAACGCTTTCTAACTCTAAATCTATTTGGAGTATCAATATCATTTTTCACCGTAAGAGACAGCAGGCTTTGGTGAACAATCTTGAAATTTTCAGGTCTCTGTTGATATCCATTAAAAGATATGACGAGAGAAAAAGTGGATCATTTCCAGAGTTTGAAATCTGAAGAAATCTGAGCGAAGGACGAATTTCCTACCTCAAACAAGTCTAACTCATTTCAGAATGGTAATAGGTGAGAAAGAAATTTTGAATTGTGAGTGTCAGGAGTGTCTGAAGATATACTGGGACAAGCCTCATGTTTTAACTTCGCTTCGTTAAGGAGATATGACGATTCGAATATGCCTCTCATTACAGAAATCAAGCTGTGATTTTGAACAAGCTCTCCATTGACTTTCTATGGGATTTTTGAGACTTTGTGTTGGTCTGAGGAGATTTGCCAAAATTCTATAAATCTCACAACAATGATGGTGACATTTTCTGAAAGCCAGCAAAAATACCTACGTTTTGATGTATAATTTGTGGAAGTTGAGTGAAAATTGAGCAAGTAGCAAGAAGTTGTTCGGACATGAAGAGAAGACTGCAAAACCTTCAGTGGCACACTGGAAGCCAAGTGCATAGCAACCATAACAACGCATGTATTTTGTGAAAATCACCATTTTGCAACTCAAAACTTTAAGAGGCATAAAAGTAAAACGGTAAAAGATTTGAAAAAGCTGATTTATTCCTGAATAGCCCAATAATTTGAGAACATTTTAAAGTTTGAATGGTTGTTCTACGTGAAAGTAGGAAAAAGTAGTTAAGTTTCAAAAACAAGCAAGTTTTAGCAGAATTGTGGAAGTTTCCCATTCATTTCAATGGGACAAAAATAAGCACAAAAAGCTTAATATTTTAAAAAGTATAACAGTATAAAATACCAAAAGATATAGCGCACATTAGCAGAAATAGCAGAATAGTTTAAAATTTGAACGGTGAAAATCGGTTGAAAATTGTGGCACTAGTTAAGTGCCAAAAAAACAGTGTACGAACATAACTAGAACTAGAAAAATTTGCATTTCCTGCGAAAATGCAGTGTGGATGCTGTAAAGCTGAAGCTGTCAGCTGAAACTAGCTGAAAAAGCTGAAAAGTTGCAGAAATTGTAAAACCTTTGCAAAAATTGTAATAACTTTGCAGAAGCATAAGAACTTAGCAAAATGTAATTACATAGCAGAACTGCAATAACGTAAAGAAAACATAATACTTGGCAGAAATACAATAACATAGCAGAACTTAGCAGCAGAAATTAGAATAAATATTGTAACTTAGCAGAAACAAGATAACTTTTCAGAAATACAGGATTTTAGCAACCATGGTACAAGATTACATAGATGCTTTATTTAAACAAAAATACCTAAACATTGCACAAATACTGTGATTTAGGACAAATACTACAACATAGCAGAAATGCTGTAATTCAGCAAATATACTATGCTATGACACAAATAGAAAGAATATGCTCAAATACTATGATTTTGCTCAAATAATATGATTAAGCAATAATACTAAGATTTAGCAGAAATACTGTATTTAGCACAAATACCAAAAAGTAGCAGAAATACTATAATTTAGCATAATAGTAATAACTTGCACAATTACAAATATGGACATGGTAAATGGCCTGTATTTATATAGCGCTTTTATGGTCCCTAAGGACCCCAAAGCGCTTTACATATCCAGTCATTCACCCATTCACACACTGGTGATGGCAAGCTACGTTGTAGCCACAGCCACCCTGGGGCGCACTGACAGAGGCGAGGCTGCTGGACACTGGCGCCACCGGGCCCTCTGACCACCACCAGTAGGCACACAATAAGATACACCCATAAAAGGCTCTCTCTCTCTCTCTCTCTCTCTCTCTCTCTCTCTGTCACACACACACACACACACAGCAGAAATGCTATGACTTAGCACAATAGTAATAACTGAAATAGAAAAATTGGAAAAGCAAAATGAACAGCTGAAAAATGCTGAACATTCTAAGGCTCCCTCAAATGTAATTGTTGAATGAAAAAAAATCAGCAAAAAAAAGTATAACAGTCACACAATCAAAAATATGGACACATATGGAAACACACAAGCACAGAGAGACACAGCATCAAATTCAGTCAACCAGTCTAAATATATTGAATTTAAATCATACAATAAGATGCTCCCATAAAAACGCTCTCTCGCCTCTCTCTTTCTCTCTCTCTCTGTCACACACACACACACACAAACACACACACTAGCAGCAGCAGCAGCCAAATAGCCTGGGAGCTGCTGAATTTGAATCCACCAATCAGAGAGGCTGTATACTTTTTCCCGCCAAAACAGGTGCACCTGTTTTTACACACACGCAGCACAGAGACAGGATTTGTGCTGTCTATTTTTCATAGTGAGGATTCCCCTCAAACAAATGGCTATAATTTCCTAACCGTAGGGGCTAGAACAGTCATTCTTACACCGCTTTTGTTCAGAAGAGATGGGGGATCTTAAAGTGTTGACAATTTATCATTAAAATCTGAATTATTGAAGATATTTGACTTCTAATGCACCATAACTGAGTAGAGGCAAAGCTTTAAAACTGCCTTGACTTGCCCTCAAACAATGCTTTCTAACTCTAAATCTATTTGGAGTATCGATATCATTCTTTCACCGTAAGAGACAGCAGGATTTGGTGAACAGTCATGGAAATTTTCAGGTCTCTGTGGAAATCCATCAAAAAGATATGACGAGAGAAAAGTGGTTCATTTCAGAGTTTGAAATCTGAAGAAATCTGAGCGAGAGATGAATTTCCTACCCTCAAACAAACCCAATTCATGGCCAAATGGTAATAGGTGAGAAAGAAATTCTTGAATTGTGAGCATCAGGAGTGTCTGAAGATATATTGGCACAAGCCTCATGTCTTAAATTTGCTGCGTTGAGATATGACGATTTGAAAATGCTCTCATTAGAGAAATCCAGTGGAGATTTTGAACAAGCTCTCCATTGACTTTCTATGCAGTTTTCAGACTTTGTGTTGGTGTGAGGAGATTTGCCAAAATTCTATTATACAGAAACTGTAATCAGCACATATACTGTAACATTTTAGAAATTTCTCCACTTAGTAGTAATACTATAACATAACACAAATGTTATGATGAGTTGAGCGGCTGGTACTCTGGTGCAGTCAGCACAATCTGGAGCTGAACACTCTTAAAACTGTAGCGATGACAGTGGACTTCAGGAGACATCCCTCAACTCTGCCCCCTCATCATATCAGACAGCCCTGTGTCGACTGTGGAGATCTTGAAGTTGCTGGGTACCACCATCTCCCAGGACCTGAAGTGGGAGACCAACATCAACTCCATCCTCAAAAAGACCCAGCAGAGGATGTACTTCCTGAGACAACTGGGGAAGTACAGTCTTCCACAGGAGCTGCTGATCCAGCTCTACACTGCAGTCATTGAGTCTGTCCTGTGCTCCTCCATCACAGTCTGGTATGGTGCAGCCACTAAACAGGACAGGTGCAGACTGCAGCGGACTGTACGGGCAGCAGAAAGGATCATCGGCGCCCCTGCCCTCCATCCAGGATCTGTACCTCTCAGGAAACGGGCAGGAAAATCATCACAGACCCCTCACACCCTGGACACAGACTTTTTGATCTGCTGCCCTCTGGCAGACGGTACAGAAGCCTGCAGACCAGGACCACCCGACACAGGAACAGTTTCTTTCCCTCACCATCTCCCTTCTAAACAGTTGAACTGTCACACTGCTCCCACTGCCAGACTGCAACTGCACCTTATGTACATTCTGTAGTATTCATTCCACCTCATTTCATTTCTGTATTTTATGTATATACGTTTAGATTAGTTATTTATAGTTGGTTTACACAGCTTTGTGTATGTATGTGTATGCATGTGTAATGTATATATAGATACGTGTGTGTGTGTGTGTGTGTGTGTGTGTGTGTGTGTGTGTGTGTGAGATTTACATTGCTGTGCTCGAGAGCCACCATCTACCGGAACCAAATTCCTTGTATTTGTCTGCACATATACTTGGCCAATAAACACGATTCTGATGATTTGGCACAAAAACCATGATTTGGCAAAAATACTATGATTTAGCAGAAATACTATGATTGAGCAGAAGTACTAAGATGTAGTAAAAGTACTTTGATTTAAGAGAAATCCAATTATGGAGGAGTAATACTTTAAAATGGGAGAAATATTGATACACACACACATTCACAGAGCCTAAAGGGAAGAGTATTTGTGCCATGGAGTGTTAAGAAGAATGTGAGGTCCATATTAGAAAAGCTGGTAAAAAGTTTTGAGAATTGTAATAAATGATGAATATGAATTAGTGGTCTGTGATAGTGTATTAATTTGTAGGGCAAAAAACATGTTGTCCAAGGTGGAGTTGAACCCACGACTTTTGGGTTGCAGACCTGTGTCATTACCAGCTGCGCCACTGGGAAAGACAGTGAGCCCTTGGGGAACAGGGTGATGAGCAGTCAGAATTAGATCGCGGTGAGAGGCAAAGAGCGCCGTTTTTTGGAGTTATAAAACGTCATGTAACTCAAAAACTAGGTGGACTAGAAGCATAATTCTTGTACTGGGTGAATCAGCGGACTTTGGTGTACTTTGACTGCGATTTTCATTGCTCTTTGTACGTCCGTCGCTGAGATATGACGAGAGAAGAAACGGCAGACTTCAGATATGATTGGCTGGCTGGGAAGCCATGCAGGCCCTGATATGTACATTTGAATGTCTCAGTCCTCACAGAGGACCTGGCAAAATATATAGAAATAGTATGATTAAGCATAAATACTACATTTAGCAGAAATACTGTATTAAGCACAAATCGTATAAAAAGCAAAAATACTATATTAAGCAATATAAATATCCTATAAAAATCCTATAAAAGCAAAAATACTGTAATATGATTTGGTAGAAAACTATAATTAATCAGAAATACTATATTTGGCAGAAATACTGTAATCAGCACATATACTGTAACATTTTAGAAATTTCTCCACTTAGTAGTAATACTATAACATAACACAAATGTTATGATGAGTTGAGCGGCTGGTACTCTGGTGCAGTCAGCACAATCTGGAGCTGAACACTCTTAAAACTGTAGAGATGACAGTGGACTTCAGGAGACATCCTCAACTCTGCCCCCCTCATCATATCAGACAGCCCTGTGTCGACTGTGGAGATCTTCAAGTTGCTGGGTACCACCATCTCCCAGGACCTGAAGTGGGAGACCAACATCAACTCCATCCTCAAAAGACCCAGCAGAGGATGTACTTCCTGAGACAACTGGGGAAGTACAGTCTTCCACAGGAGCTGCTGATCCAGCTCTACACTGCAGTCATTGAGTCTGTCCTGTGCTCCTCCATCACAGTCTGGTATGGTGCAGCCACTAAACAGGACAGGTGCAGACTGCAGCGGACTGTACGGGCAGCAGAAAGGATCATCGGCGCCCCCTGCCTCCATCCAGGATCTGTACCTCTCAAGAACCAGGAAACGGGCAGGGAAAATCATCACAGACCCCTCACACCCTGGACACAGACTTTTTGATCTGCTGCCCTCTGGCAGACGGTACAGAAGCCTGCAGACCAGGACCACCCGACACAGGAACAGTTTCTTTCCCTCGCCATCTGCCTTCTAAACAGTTGAACTGTCACACTCCTCCCACTGCCAGACTGCAACTGCACCTTATGTACATTCTGTAGTATTCATTCCACCTCATTTCATTTCTGTATTTTATGTATATACGTTTAGATTAGTTATTTATAGTTGGTTTACACAGCTTTGTGTATGTATGTGTATGCATGTGCAATGTATATATAGATACGTGTGTGTGTGGGTGTGTGTGTGTGTGTGTGTGTGTGTGTGTGTGTGTGTGTGTGTGTGTGTGAGATTTACATTGCTGTGCTCGAGAGCCACCATCTACCGGAACCAAATTCCTTGTATTTGTATGCACATATATTTGGCCAATAAACATGATTCTGATGACTGAGCACAAAACCATGATTTAGCAGAAATACTATGATTGAGCAGAAGTACTAAGATGTAGTAAAAGTACTTTGATTTAAGAGAAATCCAATTATGGAGGAGTAATACTTTAAAATGGGAGAAATATTGATACACACACACATTCACAGAGCCTAAAGGGAAGAGTATTTGTGCCATGGAGTGTTAAGAAGAATGTGAGGTCCATATTAGAAAAGCTGGTAAAAGTTTTGAGAATTGTAATAAATGATGAATATGAATTAGTGGTCTGTGATAGTGTATTAATTTGTAGGGCAAAAACATGTTGTCCAAGGTGGAGTTGAACCCACGACTTTTGGGTTGCAGACCTGTGTCATTACCAGCTGCGCCACTGGGAAAGACAGTGAGCACTTGGGAAACAGGGTGATGAGCAGTCAGAATTAGATCGCGGTGTGAGGCAAAGAGCGCCATTTTTGGAGTTACAAAACATCGTGTAACTCCAAAACTAGGTGGACTAGGAGCATAATTCTTGTACTGGGTGAATCAGCGGACTTTGGTGTACTTTTGACTGCGATTTTCATTACTCTTTGTACATCCGTCGCTGAGATATGACGAGAGAAGAAACTGCAGACCTCAGATATGATTGGCTGGCTGGGAAGCTGGCAGAAATATATAGTAATAGTGTGATTAAGCATAAATACTACATTTAGCAGAAATACTGTATTAAGCACAAATCCTATAAAAAGCAGAAATACTATATTAAGCACAAATCCTATAAAAGCAGAAATACTATGTTAAGCAATATAAAAATCCTATAAAAATGTATAAAAAGCAAAAATACTGTAATATGATTTGGTAGAAAAACTATAATTAATCAGAAATACTATACTGGGTAGAAATACTATATTTAGCACAAATCTTATAAAATAGCAGAAATAGTATGATTCAGCACAATAGTAATAACTTAAACAGAAAAACTGGAAAAGCAAAATGGACAGCTGAAAAATGCTGAACATGCTAAGGGTCCTTCAAATGTACTTGTTAAATGAAAAAAAAACTGAGCAAAAAAAGTGTAACAGTCACACAATCAGAAATATGGAAACATATGGAAACACACATGCACAGAGAGACACACACAGGATCAAATTCAGTCAACCAGTCTAAATATATTGAATTTAAATCATACAATAAGATGCTCCCATAAAAACTCTGTCTCCCCTCTCTTTCTCTCTCTCTGTCACACACACACACACACACACACACACACACACACACACACACAGGAGAGAGAAGTAAGTTTCTAGCTCAGTCAAGCAGCCTGGGAGCTGCTGAATTTAAATCCACCAATCAGAGAGGCTGTGCACTTTTTCCCGCCAAAACAGGTGCATGCAGCACAGAGAGACACAGGATTTTTGCAGTCTATTTCTCATAATGACGACTCCCCTCAAACAAATGACCATAATTTCCTAACTATAGGGGCTAGAACGGTCATTCTTACACCGTTTTGTTCAGAAGAGATGGGGAATCTTAAAGTGTTGACAATGTATCATTAAAATATGAATTATTAAAGATATTTGACTTCTAATGCACCATAACTGAGTAGAGCAAAGCAAAACTGCCTTGACTTGCCCTCAAACAACGCTTTCTAACTCTAAATCTATTTGGAGTATTGATATCATTCTTTCACCGTAAGAGACAGCAGGCTTTGGTGAACAATCATGGAAATTTTCAGGTCTCTGTGGAAATCCAACAAAAAGTTATGACGAGAGAAAAAAGTGGTTCATTTCCAGAGTTTGAAATCTGAAGAAATCTGAGCGAAGGACGAATTTCCTACGCTCAAACAAGTGTAACTCATCTCAGAACGGTAATAGGTGAGAAAAAAATTCTTGAATTGTGAGCGTCAGGAGTGTCTGAAGATATACTGGGACAAGCCTCATGTTTTAACTTCGCTCGTTAAGGAGATATGACGATTCGAATATGCCTCTCATTACAGAAATCAAGCGGTGATTTTGAACAAACTCTCCATTGACTTTCTATGGAGAGTTTTCAGACTTTGTGTTGCTCTGAGGAGATTTGCCAAAATTCTATAAGTCTCACAACAATGATGGTGACATTTTCGGAAAGCCAGCAAAAATACCTACGTTTTGATGTATAATTTGTGGAAGTTGAGTGAAAATTGAGCAAGTAGCAAGAAGTTGTTCGGACATGAAGAGAAGACTCATGAAACCTACAGTGGCACACTGGAAGCCAAGTGCATAGCAACCATAACAACGCATGTATTTTGTGAAAATCACAATTTTCCAACTCAAAACTTTAAGAGGCATAAAATAAAACGGTAAAAGATTTGAAAAATCTGATTTATTCCTGAATAGCCCAATAATTTGAGAACATTTTAAAGTTTGAATGGTTGTTCTACGTGAAAGTAGGAAAAAAGTAGTTAAGTTTCAAAAACAAGCAAAATTTAGCAGAATTGCAGAAGTTTCCCATTCATTTCAATGGGACAAATTAAAGGAAAAAAGTAGAATATTTTAAAAGTATAACAGTAATAAACACCAAAAGATATAGCGATCATTAGCAGAAATAGCAGAATAGTTTAAAATTTGAACGGTGAAAATCGGCTGAAAATTGTGGAAGTAGTTAAGTGCCAAAAAAGTGAAAAGTGGCAACTAGAATAATAATAATAAAGTATAAAGAATAAAGAGAAACAGGAACTCAATAGTGTGGATGCTTAAAGCATCCACACAATAATAAAGAATAAAGAGAAACAGGAACTCAATAGTGTGGATGCTTAAAGCATCCACACAATAAAATATAAAGAATAAGAAACAGTATAATAGTGTGGATGCCTCCAGCATCCACAAATAAAGAGAAAACAGGAACTCAATAGTGTGGATGCTTAAAGCATCCACACAATAAAAGTATAATAAAGAATAAAGAGAAACAGGAACTCAATAGTGTGGATGCCTCCAGCATCCACACAATAATAATAATAACTAGAAAGCGAAAATTTCAGAAGAAATTTTATGTGTGCCTATGCCGCTGCGAATCAGTGTAGTTTGACATTCATACGGCTACAGAGAGCAAAACTCAGAAGAGCAGCCATTCTCCACCGTGAACTATGGTAAAAACAAACACCGCCGCGCCTCACAGATGACAG
>NW_024108779.1:0-35020 GCF_013358895.1 Oreochromis aureus | reverse complement strand
ATTGATGTTTGTTTTGAAAAATTATTTACTGGGGTTGGATTATGTTATTACACTATAGAATGCTAAATGCTAAAGGGAAACATTGTTTGATGAGATTCAAGTTACCATTAACTGAGGTAACTCAGGATTAATACCTGTTTTGTTTAAGGTTATTTTGCCATGACACAGACTGGATCATAGAGGAAGTATGAAATGTAAAGTACAGGTTTTGTTTTCAGGAAATTCCAAGGATCCAGACCTTGCATGGACAACAGTGAAGGAGATTTGACATGATAATTAAATTGATTTTGTTCCTTAAACACAGGTTTTCAGGGCTGGAGCAAAACACCGGAGAGGAGAATTGCTGAGCTGTTCTGGGAAATGAAATGACTAACCTTTTTCCTTTTAATTTGTTAAGCTTGGGTGAAGCATGTTGAGTTTTTGCCACATGAGATGTGTCAAAAAAAGAGATTAAGATTTAATTTGTTTAATTTGAAAGGGTTTTACTAAGTTTTATAATGATTGGGGTTGTTTGATAATCTAGATATAGTAAAACTGAGGACTTGTTAAAAGAAAGGATTAAAGTGAACTGAATTCTGTTTAGAAGATAAATTGCTGGGGTTAATAAAGTTGTACATCAAACTTAGAGGGTTGTGGGAATAAAGGATATGCTTTGGGGAAGATAGTGACGATTTTATGAGTAAAAATGTGGGATTTCTTTTTGATTTTTAGGATAAGTTGTAACAGTGACATAATGCTAGAATGTTGTTATAAGGTAGGCTTTAGGGTGAGAGAGCTTTTATGAGGATGTTAAAAGTCTCGCTGACTCAAATGAATAATATTGGAGATTATATATGTAGAAATGATTTTTCATACACATTGCATTTTGGTGCCTTTAACGGAGTTGTGGCTCAGAGAGTCGTCTCTTGAGGTCATAAACTTTTGGTTAACGTTATGATTAGCCAATCTACTGTGAGAATGACCTGAGTTTTGAAGGATTACTGCAGCTTACAGACATACAGAGTTCATTAAGACACATGACAGTATTGATTCCAGGCAAAAGCCTGAAATCCATTTAACATTTAACTGAATAGGAGTTTCGTTTGTAACTAAATTGGGTAACATGTAAAATATGGAGATAACACATGCAGTTCTAAATTAGTCCTCTTATATAAAATGCAGTTACAGGATAACAAATACTTGTTGAAGGGATCAAGTTTTTGCTTTAAACCAGGTCAAGGGGAAAACTTGTGTATTTTGGTTAAAACTGATAAAATATAATGACTGATAAAATATAATTAGAATGTACCATTACATTAAAAGCAGCAAAATGAAATAAAATGATATATTCAAACAGGTTATCACCCAGGAAATGGGAGTTCAAAATACAGTTAGAGTTCAGCTTTTAGCTATGATGAAGTTTATCTAGGAGCAATTAACTATGTGCTTACACTGGTGATTAAAGTGGTTGTTTTCTTTGATCCTTTTAGTAGAATAAGCCCTTATAATGATTTTATGATGATTTTGCTGGTGAGAGGTGACTTTAGATGAGAGGCCCTTGCAGCAGTGACAGTTTTGTGCACAGGATGTTGGTGATCAGATAAGGAGCAAGAGGAAGCACATGCAGAGGCGTGCTTCCTCCGATTCTCTTAAAGGCAGTGCTGTGAGAGTTTTACAAATGCTGAAATCTGGTTGATTAAGATTTGAAAATAAAAGTCAAAAACCAAATACAAAATTAGGTTCATGTTTTGAGTAACATTAGGTTTGAATGAAGAAGACAATTGAGGACATAAGGCAGGGAAGCCGTACTAGGGAGGAAGGGTTCTGTTTCCTTTGCAGGTGGCGGTTTCCACTAGAGTGGGACCCAGAAAGGACAGACCACTAGAGATTCACAAGTGTAAGGGTCTTTCACGGGTATGAGTGGGTTCTGGGGTGAGGAGGTGCTGATTGAGCTCTGCTCGCACTCTTATTCTCTCATGCCCTGATCAACTTTAGGCTCGCTGATACTTTGGTGTGATTAACCTCAAGCATGAGTGTTCTCAAGTGGGAGCTGGCATTTTATTATTAAGACCACCTAGATGACATGAGGTTGTCTGATTTGTTAAGTCACAGGATGCCAAGAGGTCAGAGCTAAGAACAGTGATCCTAATGTCCATGATGTCTGGGATGGACAGGGGAGCAGCTGAATGGGCCAGGTGACCCAACACACAGTATGGTGACCTCTTGTGGTCAAGAGGTCAAGAGAGAGTGTCAGGAATAGAAATATTGTCCTGCTATTGGTTGCTGCTATTTTATAATCATCATTAACATTTCAGTATTAATAGTGAGGTTGCATTTAGATGCATTCAGATGTTCAAATATATGGTTATAGCCTTTATTACAGGTCCAAGAAGAACCATTTTAAATGGTTCTGTTGAATCTATAATTTAAATGTTATTAATGCTTTTATGATCTCTGTGTAGAGGGCAGAGACAGGAAAATACTCTCTGTGCTAAAATGAGACAGGAAAGCGAAGCAGCGTCTGCAGAGCATGTTTTGCAGAAGTGAAACCAGCAGAGTGACTGCAAGCCAAAAGAGCAGGGTGTTATGCATGTATCGTTGATTAACACACACTTAGTTAGAGGAATCACTGATAGGGAAAGTTCAGTTTAAGGTCAACTAAGGATCAGAAAAGCAGATGCAAATTCTGCGCACAGACAGACAAATAGTGAGAGGTCATGACACGTCGCGGTACACAACATGCCTGGCGCCCTTGCGTGTGTGCACTCACACACACACCATAACAGATCTATTTTGGTGGGGCAGAAATGCAGAAGTGTGCGAGTACTTAGAGGAAGTGCACCCGACAAGCGACAGCGAAGAGCTTACCGACCGAACAATGTTTTTAGAGCAATGTTAAAGGTCATGGAACATTTTGTGGTTTGGATTGGCGTAAGCTGTACTATTGTCTATTTTTGTAAAGAGGGGCTTTGTTGTTATTGTACCCATATAAAACCTTGTCTCATGATTGTAAGTTCAGTTCAACACTGATTGGGTTGTTGAACTCACCGTGTTCATTAAAATGCCGTCTAAATTGCTGCGCCTGGATCTGTGGTTTTTATGGATTCTTCTCTCAACAATTGAACCCTAACACCGAGTTCCAACATTCCCTAACATTCCGGTTCCAACATTCCGGTTCCAACATTCCCCAACATTCCGCGGTTCAACATTCCCCAACATTCGGGTTCCAACATTCCACATTCGGTTCCAACATTCCCGGTTCAACATTCCCCAACATTCCGGTTCCAACACTCCCGGTTCCAACATTCCCCAACATTCGGGTTCCAACATTCGGGTTCCAACATTCCCCAACATTCCACAGTTCCAACAGTCCGGTTCCAACATTCCAACATTCCGGTTCCAACATTCGGTTCCAACATTCCCCATCATTCCACAGTTCCAACATTCCAACATTCGGTTCCAACATTCCACATTCCCGGTTCCAACATTCCCCAACATTCCGCGGTTCAACATTCCCCAACATTCCCCAGTTCCAACATTCCCGGTTCCAACATTCCGTAACATTCGGGTTCCACCATTCCCGAGTTCAACATTCCCCAACATTCCGCCAACATTCTTCAACATTCCCCAACATTCCCCAGCATTCGTTCAAACATTCCACATTCGGTTCCAACATTCCCCAGTTCCAACATTCCCCAACATTCGGTTCCAATATTCCCCAACATTCAACATTCCAACATTCCCGATTTCAAACATTCCCCAACATTCCCGGTTCAACATTCCTGAGTTTCAACATTCCCCAACATTCCCCAACATTCCAACATTCCCCAACATTCCTGGTTCCAACATTCGGTTCCAACATTCGGGTTCAACATTCCCCAACATTCGGAGTTCCAACATTCCGGTTTTCCAACATTCCCCAACATTCCGGTTCAAACATTCCCCATCATTCCGTGTTCCAACATTCCTGAGTTCCAACATTCCCCAACATTCCGAGTTCCAACATTCCGGCGTTCCAACATTCCCCAACATTTGGTTCCAACATTCCAACATTCCGGTTCCAACATTCCCAAATTCCATCATTCCCCAACATTCCCGAGTTCCAACATTCGGGTTGCAACATTCCAGTTCAAACATTCCCCAACATTCCGGTTCAAACATTCCGGTTCCAACATTCCCCACATTCGGGTTCCAACATTCCGGTTCAACATTCCCTAACATTCGGACTCCACCATTCCGAGTTCAACATTCCCCAACATTCCGCCAGGTTCAACATTCCCCAACATTCGGGTTCAAACATTCCACATTCGAGTTCAAACATTCTCGAGTTCAAACATTCCCCAACATTCCCGAGTTCCAACATTCCTGAGTTTCAACATTCCTGAGTTTCAACATTCCCCAACATTCCGGTTCCAACATTCCCCAACATTCCGAGATCAACATTCGGAGTTCCAACATTCCCAGTTCCAACATTCCCCAATTCAACATTCCCCAACATTCCAGGTTCCAACATTCCCGTTCCAACATTCCCTAACATTCCGGTTCCAACATTCGGGTTCCAACATTCCCCAACATTCCGCGGTTCAACATTCCCCAACATTCCGGTTCCAACATTCCACATTCCGGTTCCAACATTCCGGTTCAACATTCCCCAACATTCCAACAGTTCCAACATTCCCCAACATTCGTTCCAACATTCCAACATTCCGGTTCCAACATTCCAACAGGTTCCAACATTCCCCAACATTCCACAGTTCCAACATTCGGTTCCAACATTCCCCATCATTCCACAGTTCCAACATTCCCCCAACATTCCATTCGGTTCAACATTCCCCAACATTCCGCGGTTCAACATTCCAACATTCCAGGTTCTAACATTCCCCAACATTCCGCGGTTCCAACATTACCGGTTCAACATTCCCCAACATTCCGCCAGTTCAACATTCGGTTTCCAACATTCCCCAACATTCCGCGGTTCCAACATTACAGGTTCTAACATTCCCCAACATTCCGCAGTTCCAACATTCCGAGTTCCAACATTCCCCAACATTCCGCAGTTCAACATTCCCCAGCATTCGGTTCCAACATTCCCGAACATTCCAGGTTCCAACATTCGGTTCCAACATTCCCGGTTCAACATTCCCCAACATTCCTCAGTTCCAAAATTCGGTTCCAAATTCCACAACATTCCAGTTCCAACATTCCGGTTCCAACATTCCGGTTCAACATTCCCCAACATTCAGGAGTTCAACATTTCCCAACATTCGGGTTCCAACATTCCACATTCGGTTCCAACATTCGGTTCAAACATTCCCCAACATTCCCGAGTTCCAACATTCCCGGTTCCAACATTCCCCAACATTCGGTTCCAACATTCCCGTTCAACATTCTCAACATTCCAGAATTCCAACATTCCCCAACATTCCGGTTCCAACATTCCCCATTTCCGGTTCCAACATACCCGAGTTCAACATTCCCTAACATTCGGGTTCCACCATTCCCGAGTTCAACATTCCCCAACGTTCCACAGTTCCAACATTCCCGGTTCAACATTCCACATTCGGTTCCAACATTCCCGAGTTCCAACATTCCCGGTTCAACATTCGAGTTCCAACATTCCCCAACATTCCAGGTTCAACATTCCGGTTCCAACATTCGGTTCCAACATTCCAGTTCCAACATTCCCCAACATTCCCCAACATTCCAGGTTCCAACATTCCCCAACATTCCGGTTCCAACATTCCCCAACATTCCGGTTCCAACATTCGAGTTCAACATTCCGTTCAACATTCCCCACCATTCCAGAGTTCAACATTCCCCAACATTCCGCAGTTCCAACATTCCCCAACATTCCGGTTCAAACATTCCACATTCGGTTCCAACATTCCCGGTTCAACATTCCCCAACATTCCGGTTTCCAATATTCCCCAACATTCAGGTTCCAACATTCCGGTTCAAACATTCCCAGTTCAAACATTCCCCAACATTCCGGTTCCAACATTCCTGAGTTTCAACATTCCCCAACATTCCGGGTTCCAACATTCCCCAACATTCGGTTCCAACATTCGGAGTTCAACATTCCCCAACATTCGGTTCCAACATTCCCGGTTTCAACATTCCAGTTCAAACATTCCCCATCATTCCGTGTTCCAACATTCCTGAGTTCCAACATTCCCCAACATTCGGGTTCCAACATTCCGGCGTTCAACATTCCCCAACATTTCGGTTCCAACATTCCGGTTCCAACATTCCCAAATTCCATCATTCCCCAACATTCCCGAGTTCCAACATTCGGTTGCAACATTCCAGTTCAAACATTCCCCAACATTCCGAGTTCAAACATTCCGGTTCCAACATTCCCCAACATTCCTGAGTTCCAAAATTCCCGTTCAACATTCCACAACATTCAGGTTCCAACATTCCGAGATCCAACATTCCGGTTCCAACATTCCCGAGTTCCAACATTCCCAATTCAACATTCCCCAACATTCGGTTTCAACATTCCCCAACATTCAGGTTCCAACATTCCAGGTTCCAACATTCCCTAACATTCGGTTCCACCATTCCGGTTCCAACATTCCCCAACATTCCGCGGTTCAACATTCCCCAACATTCGGTTCCAACATTCCACATTCGGTTCCAACATTCCCGAGTTCAACATTCCCCAACATTCGGTTCCAATATTCCCCAGCATTCCAGGTTCCAACATTCGAGTTCCAACATTCGGTTCAAACATTCCCCAACATTCCGGTTCCAACATTCCTGAGTTTCAACATTCCCCAACATTCGGTTCCAACATTCGGGTTCCAACATTCCCCAACATTCGGTTCAACATTCCCCAACATTCGGGTTCCAACATTCGGTTCAACATTCCCCAACATTCGGTTCCAACATTCCCGGTTTCAACATTCCAGTTCAAACATTCCCCATCATTCCGTGTTCCAACATTCCTGAGTTCCAACATTCCCCAACATTCGGGTTCCAACATTCGGTTCAACATTCCCCAACATTCCAGAGTTCCACCATTCCGGTTCAACATTCCCCAACATTCCGCGGTTCAACATTCCCCAACATTCCGGTTCAACATTCCACATTCCGGTTCCAACATTCGGTTCCAACATTCCCCAACATTCCGGTTCCAATATTCCCCAGCATTCCAGGTTCCAACATTCCTGAGTTTCAACATTCCCCAACATTCCGGTTCCAACATTCCGGTTCCAACATTCCCCAACATTCGGTTCAACATTCCCCAACATTCGGTTCCAACATTCGGGTTCAACATTCCCCAACATTCGGTTCAACATTCCCCAACATTCGGTTCCAACATTCGGGTTCCAACATTCCCCAACATTCCCCAACATTCCTCAGTTTCAACATTCGAGTTCAAACATTCCCCATCATTCCCGTGTTCCAACATTCCTGAGTTCCAACATTCCCCAACATTCCGGGTTCCAACATTCCGGTTCAACATTCCCCAACATTTGGTTCCAACATTCGGTTCCAACATTCCCAAATTCCATCATTCCCCAACATTCCCGAATTCAACATTCGGTTGCAACATTCGGTTCAAACATTCCCCAACATTCGAGTTCAAACATTCGGTTCAACATTCCCCACATTCCGGTTCCAACATTCCAGTTCAACATTCCCTAACATTCGGTTCCAACATTCCACATTCGAGTTCAAACATTCTCGGTTCAAACATTCCCCAACATTCCAGTTCCAACATTCCTGAGTTTCAACATTCCTGAGTTCAACATTCCCCAACATTCCGTTCCAACATTCCCCAACATTCGAGTCCAACATTCAGTTCCAACATTCCAGTTCAACATTCCAGTTCCAACATTCCCCAACATTCCAGGTTCCAACATTCCCGGTTCCAACATTCCCTAACATTCCGGTTCCAACATTCGGAGTTCCAACATTCTAACATTCCGCGGTTCCAACATTCCCCACAACATTCCGGTTCCAACATTCCACATTCGGTTCCAACATTCCAGTTCCAACATTCCCCAACATTCCGGTTCCAACACTCCCGGTTCAACATTCCCCAACATTCCGGTTCCAACATTCCGGTTCCAACATTCCCCAACATTCCACAGTTCCAACATTCCCGGTTCCAACATTCCAACATTCCGGTTCCAACATTCCGGGTTCAACATTCCCCATCATTCCACAGTTCCAACATTCCGGTTCCAACATTCCACATTCCAGTTCCAACATTCCCCAACATTCCATTCGGTTCAACATTCCCCAACATTCCGGTTCCAACATTCGGTTCTAACATTCCCCAACATTCCGCCAGTTCCAACATTACCGGTTCCAACATTCCCCAACATTCCGCGGTTCCAACATTCCGGTTCAACATTCCCCAACATTCCGCAGTTCCAACATTACCGAGTTCTAACATTCCCCAACATTCCGCAGTTCCAACATTCCGGTTCCAACATTCCCCAACATTCCGGGTTCAACATTCCCCAGCATTCGGTTCCAACATTCCCGAACATTCCAGGTTCAACATTCCGGTTCCAACATTCCCGAGTTCAACATTCCCCAACATTCCTCAGTTCCAAAATTCCGGTTCAAAATTCCACAACATTCCAGGTTCCAACATTCCGGTTCCAACATTCCGGTTCAACATTCCCCAACATTCAGGGTTCCAACATTTCCCAACATTCCGGTTCCAACATTCCACATTCGGTTCCAACATTCCAGTTCAAACATTCCCCAACATTCCGAGTTCCAACATTCCGAGTTCCAACATTCCCCAACATTCCAGTTCCAACATTCCGGTTCCAACATTCTCAACATTCCAGAATTCAACATTCCCCAACATTCGGTTTCCAACATTCCCCACATTCGGGTTCCAACATTCCCAGTTCCAACATTCCCTAACATTCGGTTCCACCATTCCAGTTCCAACATTCCCCAACGTTCCACAGTTCCAACATTCCGGTTCAACATTCCACATTCCGGTCCAACATTCCCGGTTCCAACATTCCCGGTTCCAACATTCACCAACATTCGGTTCCAACATTCGGGTTCCAACATTCCAGAGTTCCAACATTCCCGAGTTCAACATCCCCAACATTCAGGTTCCAACATTCCCCAACATTCGGTTCCAACATTCCGGTTCCAACATTCCGGTTCAACATTCCCCAACATTCCAGGTTCAACATTCCCCAACATTCGGTTCCAACATTCCCCAACATTCCGGTTCCAACATTCGGTTCAACATTCCGTAACATTCCGGGTTCCACCATTCCGGTTCCAACATTCCCCAACATTCCGCGGTTCCAACATTCCCCAACATTCCGGTTCAAACATTCCACATTCAGGTTCCAACATTCCAGTTCCAACATTCCCCAACATTCGGTTTTCCAATATTCCCCAACATTCCAGGTTCCAACATTCCCGAGTTCAAACATTCCAGTTCAAACATTCCCCAACATTCCGGTTCCAACATTCCTGGTTTCAACATTCCCCAACATTCGGTTCCAACATTCCCCAACATTCCAACATTCCAACATTCGGTTCCAACATTCCCCAACATTCGGGTTCCAACATTCCCGGTTTCAACATTCCGGTTCAAACATTCCCCATCATTCCCGTGTTCCAACATTCCTGAGTTCAACATTCCCCAACATTCCGGTTCCAACATTCGGTTCCAACATTCCCCAACATTCAGGTTCCACCATTCCGGTTCCAACATTCCCCAACATTCCATAGTTCCAACATTCCCCAACATTCCGGTTCCAACATTCCACATTCCGGTTCCAACATTCCAGTTCCAACATTCCCCAACATTCCGGTTCCAATATTCCCCAACATTCCAGGTTCCAACATTCCTGAGTTTCAACATTCCCCAACATTCGGGTTCCAACATTCGGTTCCAACATTCCCCAACATTCCGGTTCCAACATTCCCCAACATTCCGGTTCCAACATTCGGTTCCAACATTCCCCAACATTCGGGTTCCAACATTCCCCAACATTCGGTTCCAACATTCGGGTTCAACATTCCCCAACATTCGGTTCCAACATTCCGGTTTCAACATTCCCGGTTCAAACATTCCCCATCATTCCCGTGTTCCAACATTCCTGAGTTCCAACATTCCCCAACATTCCGGTTTCCAACATTCCGGCGTTCCAACATTCCCCAACATTTGAGTTCCAACATTCCGGTTCCAACATTCCCAAATTCCATCATTCCCCAACATTCCAATTCAACATTCGGTTGCAACATTCCAGTTCAAACATTCCCCAACATTCCGAGTTCAAACATTCCGGTTCCAACATTCCCCAACATTCGGTTCCAACATTCCCGGTTCAACATTCCCTAACATTCCGAGTTCCACCATTCCCGTTCCAACATTCCCCAACATTCCGCCAACATTCCAACATTCCCCAACATTCCGGTTCCAACATTCCACATTCCGGTTCAAACATTCTCGGTTCAAACATTCCCCAACATTCCGAGTTCCAACATTCTGAGTTTCAACATTCCTGAGTTCAACATTCCCCAACATTCCGGTTCAACATTCCCCAACATTCCGAGTCCAACATTCCCCAACATTCCCGGTTCAACATTCCCGAATTCAACATTCCCCAACATTCCAGGTTTCCAACATTCCGGTTCCAACATTCCTAACATTCCGGTTCCAACATTCCGAGTTCAACATTCCCCAACATTCCGCGGTTCAACATTCCCCAACATTCCGGTTCCAACATTCCACATTCGGGTTCCAACATTCCCGGTTCCAACATTCCCCAACATTCCGGTTCCAACATTCCGGTTCCAACATTCCCCAACATTCCGGTTCCAACATTCCGGTTCCAACATTCCCCAACATTCCACAGTTCCAACAGTCGGTTCCAACATTCCAACATTCCGGTTCCAACATTCCGGTTCCAACATTCCCATCATTCCACAGTTCCAACATTCCGGTTCCACATTCCATTCGGTTCCAACATTCCCCAACATTCCGCGGTTCCAACATTCCCCAACATTCCCAACATTCCGGTTCTTGTTCCAACATTCCCCAACATTCCGCGGTTCCAACATTACCGAGTTCCAACATTCCCCAACATTCCGCAGTTCCAACATTCCGGTTCCAACATTCCCCAACATTCCATAGATCCAACATTACCGGTTCTAACATTCCCCAACATTCCGCAGTTCCAACATTCCGGTTCCAACATTCCCCAACATTCCGCCAGTTCAACATTCCCCAGCATTCCGGTTCCAACATTCCCGAACATTCAGGTTCCAACATTCGGTTCCAACATTCCAGGTTCCAACATTCCCCAACATTCCTCAGTTCCAAAATTCGGTTCAAAATTCCACAACATTCCAGAGTTCCAACATTCGGTTCCAACATTCCGGTTCCAACATTCCCCAACATTCAGGGTTCCAACATTTCCCAACATTCGGTTCCAACATTCCACATTCAGGTTCCAACATTCGGTTCAAACATTCCCCAACATTCGGTTCCAACATTCCGGTTCAACATTCCCCAACATTCGGGTTCCAACATTCCCGTTCAACATTCTCCAACATTCCAGAATTCAACATTCCCCAACATTCGGTTCCAACATTCCCCACATTCAGTTCCAACATACCAGTTCAACATTCCTAACATTCAGTTCCACCATTCCGGTTCAACATTCCCCAGCGTTCCACAGTTCCAACATTCCAGTTCCAACATTCCACATTCGGGTCCAACATTCCCCCAACATTCCGAGTTCAACATTCACCAACATTCGGTTCCAACATTCGGTTCCAACATTCGGTTCCAACATTCGGTTCAACATTCCCCAACATTCAGGTTCCAACATTCCCCAACATTCCGGTTCCAACATTCCGGGTTCCAACATTCGGTTCAACATTCCCCAACATTCCGGTTCCAACATTCCCCAACATTCAGTTTCAACATTCCCAACATCCAACATTCCGTAACATTCCGGGTTCCACCATTCCGGTTCCAACATTCCCCAACATTCCGCGGTTCCAACATTCCCCAACATTCCGGTTTCAAACATTCCACATTCCGGTTCCAACATTCCAGTTCAACATTCCCCAACATTCGGGTTTCCAATATTCCCCAACATTCCAGGTTTCCAACATTCCGGTTCAAACATTCTCGAGTTCAAACATTCCCCAACATTCCAGTTCCAACATTCCTGGTTTCAACATTCCCCAACATTCGGTTCAACATTCCCCAACATTCCGGGTTCAACATTCAGTTCAACATTCCCCAACATTCAGAGTTCCAACATTCCAGTTTCAACATTCCGGTTCAAACATTCCCCATCATTCCGTGTTCCAACATTCCTGAGTTCAACATTCCCCAACATTCCGGGTTCCAACATTCCGGTTCAACTTTCCCCAACATTTGGTTCCAACATTCGGTTCCAACATTCCCAAATTCCATCATTCCCCAACATTCCGGTTCAACATTCCGGTTGCAACATTCCAGTTCAAACATTCCCCAACATTCCCGGTTCAAACATTCCGGTTCCAACATTCCCCAACATTCCTGAGTTCCAAAATTCGGTTCCAACATTCCACAACATTCCAGGTTCCAACATTCCGAGATCAACATTCGGTTCCAACATTCGAGTTCCAACATTCCAATTCAACATTCCCCAACATTCCGGTTTCAACATTCCCCAACATTCGGTTCCAACATTCGGTTCAACATTCCCCAACATTCCAAGTTCCAACATTCCCGGTTCAACATTCGGTTCAAACATTCCCCATCATTCCGTGTTCCAACATTCCTGAGTTCCAACATTCCCCAACATTTGAGTTCCAACATTCCGAGTTCCAACATTCCCCAACATTCCAGGTTCCACCATTCCGGTTCAACATTCCCCAACATTCCATGCGTTCCAACATTCCCCAACATTCCGGTTCCAACATTCCACATTCCAGTTTCCAACATTCCAGTTCAACATTCCCCAACATTCGGTTCCAATATTCCCCAACATTCCAGGTTCCAACATTCCTGAGTTTCAACATTCCCCAACATTCGGTTCCAACATTCCGGTTCAACATTCCCCAACATTCGGTTCCAACATTCCCCAACATTCGGTTCCAACATTCGGTTCCAACATTCCCCAACATTCGGTTCCAACATTCCCCAGTTTCAACATTCCAGTTCAAACATTCCGCATCATTCCGTGTTCCAACATTCCTGAGTTCCAACATTCCCCAACATTCCGGTTCCAACATACCGCGTTCAACATTCCCCAACATTTGAGTTCCAACATTCCGAGTTCCAACATTCCAATTCCATCATTCCCCAACATTCCCGTTCCAACATTCGGTTCCAACATTCCCCAACATTCCAGAGTTCCGACATTCCCCAACATTCGGTTCCAATATTCCGGTTTCAACATTCGGTTCAAACATTCCCCATCATTCCGTGTTCCAACATTCCTGAGTTCAAACATTCACCAACATTCCGGTTCCAACATTCCGGCGTTCCAACATTCCCCAACATTTGGTTCCAACATTCCGGGTTCCAACATTCCCAAATTCCATCATTCCCCAACATTCGAGGTTCCAACATTCGGTTCCAACATTCCCCAACATTCCACACTTCCAACAGTCCGGTTCAACATTCCAACATTCGGTTTCCAACATTCCGGTTCCAACATTCCCCAACATTCCACAGTTCCAACATTCCGGTTCCAACATTCCACATTCCAGTTCCAACATTCCCCAACATTCCCGATTTCCAACATTCCCCAACATTCTCGGTTCCAACATTCCCCAACATTCCAGGTTTCAACATTCCTGAGTTCCAACATTCCCCAAGATTCGGGTTCCAAAATTCCCCAATATTCGAGTTCCAACATTCGGTTCAACATTCCGGTTCCAACACTCCCCAACATTCAGTTCAACATTCGGTTCAACATTCCCCAACATTCCATGGGTCCAACATTCCCGATTTCAACATTCCCCAACATTCTCGAGTTCCAACATTCCCCAACATTCCAGGTTCCAACATTCCCGGTTCAACATTCCCCAACATTCCTGAGTTCCAACATTCGGTTCCAACATTCCCCAACATTCCAAGTTCCAACATTCCATATTCGGTTCCAACATTCGGTTCCAACAATCCCCAGCATTCAGTTCAACATTCCAGGTTCAACATTCCCAGATTCAACATTCCCCAACATTCCGGTTCAACATTCCCCAACATTCGGTTCAACATTCCCCAACATTCAGGTTCCAACATTCCGGTTCCAACATTCTGGGTTCAACATTCTCCCACATTCCGGTTCTAACATTCCCCAAACATTCAGAGATCCAACATTCCGGTTCAACATTCCCCAACATTCCGCGGTTCCAACATTCCCCAACATTCCGGTTCCAACATTCCCTTGTTCAACATTCCCCAACATTCAGAGTTCCACCATTCGGTTCAACATTCCCCAACATTCCGCGGTTCCAACATTCCCCAACATTCCACAGTTCCAACATTCCGGTTCAACATTCCCCAACATTCCGGTTCCAACATTCCCCAACATTCCGGTTCCAACATTCCCGAACATTCCAGGTTCCAACATTCCGGTTCCAACATTCCAGTTCAACATTCCCCAACATTCGGTTCCATCATTCCCAAGTTCAACATTCCCCAACATTCGGTTCCAACATTCCCCAACATTCCGCAGTTCCAACATTCCAGTTCTAACATTCCCCAACATTCCGCAGTTCCAACATTACGGTTCCAACATTCCCCAAACATTCCGCAGTTCAACATTCCAAGTTCAACATTCCCCAACATTCCGGTTCCAACATTCCCCAGCATTCCGGTTCCAACATTCCCGAACATTCCAGGTTCCAACATTCCGGTTCCAACATTCCAGTTCAACATTCCCCAACATTCCTCAGTTCCAAAATTCGAGTTCCAAATTCCACAACATTCCAGGTTCCAACATTCCGGTTCCAACATTAAGGGGTTCCAACATTCCAGAGTTCAACATTCCCCAACATTCAGGAGTTCCAACATTCCCCAACATCCGGTTCCAACATTCGAGATCCAACATTCCGGTTCCAACATTCCGGTTCAACATTCCAATTCAACATTCCCCAACATTCCGGTTCCAACATTCGGTTCCAACATTCCCCAACATTCCGCAGGTTCAACATTCCCCAACATTCGGTTCAACATTTCCCCAACATTCCGTTCCAACATTCCCCAACATTCAGAGTTCCGACATTCGGGTTCCAACATTCCCCAACATTCGGGTTCAACATTCCCCAACATTCCGCAGTTCCAACGTTCCCGAATATTCAGAGGTCCAACATTCGGTTCCAACATTCCCGGTTCAACATTCCCCAACATTCCTGAGTTCCAAAATTCCCGAGTTCAACATTCCCCAACATTCCGGTTCAACATTCCCCAACATTCCGGTTTCAACATTCCGTGTTCCAACATTCCCCAACATTCCGGTTCCAACACTCGGTTCAACATTCCCCAACATTCCGGTTCCAACATTCGGGTTCCAACATTCCCCAACATTCCACAGTTCCAACAGTCCGGTTCCAACATTCCAACATTCCGGTTCCAACATTCGGTTCCAACATTCCCTAACATTCCACAGTTCCAACATTCCCGGTTCCAACATTCCACATTCGGTCCAACATTCCGGTTCAACATTTCCGGTTCAACATTCACCAACATTCGGTTCCAACATTCCGGTTCAACATTCCCCAACATTCGGTCCAACATTCCGGTTCCAACATTCTCCAACATTCCAGAATTCCAACATTCGGGTTCCAACATTCCCCAACATTCGGTTCAAACATTCCCCACATTCCGGTTCCAACATTCCCCAGTTCAACATTCCCTAACATTCGGTTCCACCATTCCGGTTCCAACATTCCCCAACATTCCGCGGTTCCAACATTCCCCAACATTCGGTTCCAACATTCCACATTCGGTTCCAACATTCAGGTTCCAACATTCCCCAACATGCGGTTTCCAATATTCCCCAACATTCCAGAGTTCCAACATTTCCGAGTTCAAACATTCCAGGTCAAACATTCCCCAACATTCCAGTTCCAACATTCCTGGTTTCAACATTCGGGGTTCCAACATTCCCCAACATTCCATGGTTCAACGTTCCCGAATATTCAGAGGTCCAACATTCGGGTTCCAACATTCCGGTTCAACATTCCCCAACATTCCTGAGTTCCAAAATTCCCGGTTCCAACATTCCCCAACATTCCACATTCCAACATTCCCCAACATTCCGGTTTCAACATTCCGTGTTCCAACATTCCCCAACATTCCGGTTCCAACACTCCCGGTTCAACATTCCCCAACATTCGGTTCCAACATTCCGGTTCAACATTCCCCAACATTCCACAGTTCCAACATTCGGTTCCAACATTCCAACATTCGGTTCCAACATTCCGGTTCCAACATTCCCTAACATTCCACAGTTCCAACATTCCCGAGTTCCAACATTCCACATTCCGGTCCAACATTCCGGTTCCAACATTTCCGGTTCCAACATTCACCAACATTCGGTTCCAACATTCCGGGTTCAACATTCCCCAACATTCGGTCCAACATTCCGGTTCCAACATTCTCCAACATTCCAGAATTCCAACATTCGGTTCAACATTCCCCAACATTCGGTTCCAACATTCCCCCACATTCGGTTCCAACATTCCAGTTCAACATTCCCTAACATTCGGGTTCCACCATTCCAGTTCAAACATTCCCCAACATTCCATAGTTCAACATTCCCCAACATTCGGTTCCAACATTCCACATTCCGGTTCAACATTCCAGAGTTCAACATTCCCCAACATGCGGTTCCAATATTCCCCAACATTCAGAGTTCCAACATTTCCGAGTTCAAACATTCCGGTTCAAACATTCCCCAACATTCGAGTTCCAACATTCCTGAGTTTCAACATTCCCCAACATTCCGGTTCCAACATTCGGTTCCAACATTCCCCAACATTCCGGTTCCAACATTCGGCATTCCAACATTCCCCAACATTTGGTTCCAACATTCCGGTTCAACATTCCCAAATTCCATCATTCCCCAACATTCCCGGTTCCAACATTCCGGTTCCAACATTCCCGGTTCAACATTCCCTAACATTCCAGGTTCCACCATTCCGGTTCCAACATTCCCCAACATTCCGCCGTTTCAACATTCCCCAACATTCGGTTCCAACATTCCACATTCCGGTTCCAACATTCAGGTTCCAACATTCCCCAACATGCGGTTCCAATATTCCCCAGCATTCCAGAGTTCCAACATTTCGAGTTCAAACATTCCCGAGTTTCAAACATTCCCCAACATTCCAGTTCCAACATTCCTGGTTTCAACATTCCCCAACATTCCGGTTCCAACATTCCGGTTCCAACATTCCCCAACATTCCGGTTCCAACATTCCGGCATTCCAACATTCCCCAACATTTCGGTTCCAACATTCCGGTTCCAACATTCCCAAATTCATCATTCCCCAACATTCCCGGTTCCAACATTCGGTTGCAACATTCGAGTTCAAACATTCCCCAACATTCCCGGTTCAAACATTCCCCAACATTCCCGGTTCAAACATTCCGGTTCCAACATTCCCCATTCCGGTTCCAACATTCCCAGTTCCAACATTCCCTAACATTCCAGAGTTCCACCATTCGGTTCAAACATTCCCCAACATTCCGCATTTCAACATTCCCCAACATTCCGGTTCCAACATTCCAACATTCCATTCCGGTTCAAACATTCTCGGTTCAAACATTCCCCAACATTCCAGTTCCAACATTCCTGGTTTCAACATTCCTGGTTTCAACATTCCCCAACATTCGGTTTCCAACATTCCCCAACATTCCGAGATCCAACATTCCGGTTCCAACATTCCAGTTCCAACATTCCCATTCAACATTCCCCAACATTCCAGGTTCCAACATTCCCAGTTCCAACATTCCCTAACATTCGGTTCCAACATTCGGTTTCCAACATTCCCCAACATTCCGCAGTTCAACATTCCCCAACATTCCGGTTCCAACATTCCACATTCCGGTTCCAACATTCCAGTTCCAACATTCCCCAACATTCCGGTTCCAACATTCCCCAACATTCGGTTCCAACATTCCCCAACATTCCGGTTCCAACATTCGGTTCCAACATTCCCCAACATTCAGGTTCCAACATTCGGTTTCAACATTCCGGTTCAAACATTCCCCATCATTCCGTGTTCCAACATTCCTGAGTTCCAACATTCCCCAACATTCCGTTCCAACATTCCGGTTCCAACATTCCCCAACATTTGGTTCCAACATTCGGGTTCCAACATTCCAATTCCATCATTCCCCAACATTCCAGTTCCAACATTCCGGTTCCAACATTCCCCAACATTCCAGGTTCCAACATTCCCCAACATTCGGGTTCCAACATTCCCCAACATTCCGGTTCAACATTCCCCAACATTCCGGTTTCAACATTCCCGAACATTCAGAGGTCCAACATTCCGGTTCCAACATTCCCGGTTCAACATTCCCCAACATTCCTGAGTTCCAAAATTCCCGGTTCAACATTCCACAACATTCCAGGTTCCAACATTCGAATCAACATTCCGGTTCCAACATTCCCCAACATTCCGGTTCCAACACTCCAGCGTTCCAACATTCCCCAACATTCCGGTTCCAACATTCCCCAACATTCCGGTTCCAACATTCCCCAACATTCCAGGTTCAACATTCCCCAACATTCAGTTCCAACATTCTGGGTTCCAACATTCCGAGTTCAACATTCCAGGTTCCAACATTCCCCAACATTCAGAGTTCCAACATTCCCCAACATTCCGGTTCCAACATTCCCCAACATTCGGGTTCCAACATTCCCAAGTTCAACATTCCGTAACATTCGGGTTCCACCATTCCCGGTTCAACATTCCCCAACATTCCGCGGTTCTAACATTCCCCAACATTCCGGTTCAAACATTCCACATTCGGTTCCAACATTCCAGTTCAACATTCCCCAACATTCGGTTCCAATATTCCCCAACATTCAGGTTCCAACATTCCATTTCAAACATTCCCCAACATTCGAGTTCCAACATTCCTGGTTTCAACATTCCCCAACATTCCAGTTCCAACATTCCCCAACATTCCAGTTTCCAACATTCGAGTTCCAACATTCCAGGTTCAACATTCCCCAACATTCGGTTCCAACATTCCGGTTTCAACATTCCCGGTTCAAACATTCCCCATCATTCCCGTGTTCCAACATTCCTGAGTTCCAACATTCCCCAACATTCCGGTTCCAACATTCCGGCGTTCAACATTCCCCAACATTTGGATTCCAACATTCCGGTTCAACATTCCCAAATTCCATCATTCCCCAACATTCGGTTCCAACATTCGGTTGCAACATTCCAGTTCAAACATTCCCCAACATTCCGAGGTTCAAACATTCCGGTTCAACATTCCCCACATTCCGGTTCCAACATTCGAGTTCAACAACATTCCCTAACATTCGGTTCCACCATTCCCCAGTTCCAACATTCCCCAACATTCCGCGGTTCCAACATTCCCCAACATTCCGGGTTCCAACATTCCACATTCCGAGTTCAAACATTCTCGAGTTCAAACATTCCCCAACATTCCAGTTCCAACATTCCTGGTTTCAACATTCCTGAGTTTCAACATTCCCCAACATTCCGGTTCCAACATTCCCCAACATTCCGAGATCCAACATTCCGGTTCCAACATTCCAGTTCCAACATTCCGATTCAACATTGCCCAACATTCCAGGTTCCAACATTCCCGGTTCAACATTCCCTAACATTCCGGTTCCAACATTCGGCGTTCCAACATTCCCCAACATTCCGCGGTTCCAACATTCCCCAACATTCCGGTTCCAACATTCCACATTCCGGTTCCAACATTCGGTTCCAACATTCCCCAACATTCCACAGTTCCAACAGTCGGTTCCAACATTCCAACATTCCGGTTCCAACATTCCGGTTCCAACATTCCCCAACATTCCACAGTTCCAACATTCCGGTTCAACATTCCCACATTCCGGTTCCAACATTCCCCAACATTCCGCGGTTCCAACATTACCGAGTTCAACATTCCCCAACATTCCGCGGTTCCAACATTCCGGTTCCAACATTCCCCAACATTCCGCGGTTCCAACATTGCCGGTTCTAACATTCCCCAACATTCCGCCAGTTCCAACATTCCCGGTTCAACATTCCCCAACATTCCGCCAGGTCCAACATTCCCCAACATTCGGGTTCCAACATTCCCGAACATTCAGAGTTCCAACATTCCAGTTCCAACATTCCCGAGTTCAACATTCCCCAACATTCCTCAGTTCCAAAATTCGGTTCCAAAATTCCACAACATTCCAGAGTTCCAACATTCCGGTTCCAACATTCGGGTTCAACATTCCCCAACATTCAGGAGTTCCAACATTTCCCAACATTCGGTTCCAACATTCCACATTCCGGTTCCAACATTCGGTTCAAACATTCCCCAACATTCGAGTTCAACATTCCCGGTTCAACATTCCCCAACATTCGGTTCCAACATTCCCGGTTCAACATTCTCCAACATTCCAAATTCAACATTCCCCAACATTCGGTTCCAACATTCCCCACATTCCGGTTCCAACATACCAGTTCAACATTCCCTAACATTCGGTTCCACCATTCCCGGTTCCAACATTCCCTAACGTTCCACAGTTCCAACATTCCCGGTTCCAACATTCCACATTCGGTTCCAACATTCCCGGTTCCAACATTCCAGTTCCAACATTCCGAGTTCCAACATTCCCCAACATTCCAGGTTCCAACATTCCCCAACATTCGGTTTCAACATTCGGTTCCAACATTCGAGTTCCAACATTCCCGGTTCCAACATTCCCCAACATTCCAGTTTCCAACATTCCCCAACATTCCAGTTCCAACATTCCCCAACATTCGGTTCCAACATTCCAGTTCCAACATTCCGTAACATTCCGGTTCCACCATTCCCGGTTCCAACATTCCCCAACATTCCGCGGTTCCAACATTCCCCAACATTCAGTTCAAACATTCCACATTCCAACATTCCAACATTCGAGTTCCAACATTCCCCAACATTCCGGTTCCAATATTCCCCAACATTCCAGGTTCCAACATTCGAGTTCAAACATTCCGAGTTCAAACATTCCCCAACATTCCCGGTTCCAACATTCCTGGTTTCAACATTCCCCAACATTCCGTTTCAACATTCCCCAACATTCGGGTTCCAACATTCCCAGTTTCAACATTCCCAAGTTTCCAACATTCCCCAACATTCCAGTTCCAACATTCCCCAACATTCCGGTTCCAACATTCCGGTTCCAACATTCAGTTCCAACATTCCGGTTCCAACATTCCCCAACATTCCAGAGTTCCAACATTCCCCAACATTCCGGTTCCAACATTCCCCAACATTCGGTTCCAACATTCCCGTTCCAACATTCCGTAACATTCGGTTCCACCATTCGAGTTCCACATTCCCCAACATTCCGCCAGTTCCAACATTCCCCAACATTCCGGTTCAAACATTCCACATTCCGGTTCCAACATTCCAGTTCCAACATTCCCCAACATTCAGTTTCCAATATTCCCCAACATTCCAGTTCAAACATTCCAGTTCAAACATTCCCCAACATTCCAGTTCCAACATTCCTGGTTTCAACATTCCCCAACATTCAGTTCAACATTCCCCAACATTCCGGTTCCAACATTCGGTTTCAACATTCGAGTTCCAACATTCCCCAACATTCCAGGTTCCAACATTCCCCAACATTCCGGTTCCAACATTCCGGTTCCAACATTCAGTTCCAACATTCCAGTTCCAACATTCCCCAACATTCCAGGTTCCAACATTCCCCAACATTCGGGTTCCAACATTCCCCAACATTCGGTTCCAACATTCCGAGTTCCAACATTCCGTAACATTCGGTTCCACCATTCCCGGTTCCAACATTCCCCAACATTCCGCCAGTTCAACATTCCCCAACATTCCGTTCAAACATTCCACATTCCAGGTTCCAACATTCGAGTTCCAACATTCCCCAACATTCGGTTCCAATATTCCCCAACATTCCAGGTTCCAACATTCCCGTTTCAACATTCCGGTTCAAACATTCTAACATTCCGGTTCCAACATTCCTGGTTTCAACATTCCCCAACATTCGGTTCCAACATTCCCCAACATTCCGGTTCCAACATTCCCAGTTTCAACATTCGGTTCCAACATTCCCCATCATTCCCGTGTTCCAACATTCCTGAGTTCCAACATTCCCCAACATTCGGGTTCCAACATTCGGTTCAACATTCCCCAACATTTCGGTTCCAACATTCCGGTTCCAACATTCCCAATTCCATCATTCCCCAACATTCCGTGTTCCAACATTCGGGTTGCAACATTCCGGTTCAACATTCCCCAACATTCCGGTTCCAACATTCCCGGTTTCAACATTCCGGTTCAAACATTCCCCATCATTCCGTGTTCCAACATTCCTGAGTTCCAACATTCCCCAACATTCCGGTTCCAACATTCCGGTTCCAACATTCCCCAACATTCCTGGTTCCAAAATTCGAGTTCCAACATTCCACAACATTCCAGGTTCCAACATTCCGAGTCCAACATTCGGGTTCCAACATTCGGTTCCAACATTCCCAATTCCAACATTCCCCAACATTCCGGTTTCAACATTCCCCAACATTCCAGAGTTCCAACATTCCCGGTTCAACATTCCCTAACATTCCGGTTCCACCATTCCGAGTTCAACATTCCCCAACATTCCGCAGTTCAACATTCCCCAACATTCGGTTTCAACATTCCACATTCGGTTCCAACATTCCCAGTTCCAACATTCCCCAACATTCCAGGTTCCAACATTCCTGGTTTCAACATTCCCCAACATTCCGGTTCCAACATTCGGTTCCAACATTCCCCAACATTCCGGTTCAACATTCCCCAACATTCCGGTTCCAACATTCGAGTTCCAACATTCCCCAACATTCGGTTCCAACATTCCCGGTTTCAACATTCGGGTTCAAACATTCCCCATCATTCCCGTGTTCCAACATTCCTGAGTTCCAACATTCCCCAACATTCCGGTTCCAACATTCCGGTTTCAACATTCCCCAACATTCAGAGTTCCACCATTCCGGTTCAACATTCCCCAACATTCCGCATTCCAACATTCCCCAACATTCGGTTCCAACATTCCACATTCAGGTTCCAACATTCCAGTTCAACATTCCCCAACATTCCGGTTTCCAATATTCCCCAACATTCCAGGTTCAAACATTCCTGGTTTCAACATTCCCCAACATTCCGGTTCCAACATTCCGGTTCCAACATTCCCCAACATTCCGGGTTCCAACATTCCGGTTCCAACATTCCCCAACATTCGGTTCCAACATTCCGGTTCAACATTCCCCAACATTCGGTTTCAACATTCCCCAACATTCAGGTTCCAACATTCCAGTTCCAACATTCGGTTCCAACATTCCCGGTTCAACATTCCCCAACATTCCAGGTTCAACATTCCCCAACATTCGGTTCAACATTCCCCAACATTCCGGGTTCCAACATTCCAGTTCAACATTCCGTAACATTCAGGTTCCACCATTCCGGTTCCAACATTCCCCAACATTCCGCAGTTCAACATTCGAGTTCCAACATTCCCCAACATTCGGTTCCAATATTCCCCAACATTCCAGAGTTCCAACATTCCAGTTCAAACATTCCGGTTCAAACATTCCCCAACATTCCGGTTCCAACATTCCTGGTTTCAACATTCCCCAACATTCGAGTTCCAACATTCCCCAACATTCGGAGTTCCAACATTCGGTTTCAACATTCCCCAACATTCGGTTCCAACATTCCGGTTTCAACATTCCGGTTCAAACATTCCCCATCATTCCCGTGTTCCAACATTCCTGAGTTCCAACATTCCCCAACATTCGGTTCCAACATTCCGGTTCCAACATTCCCCAACATTTGGTTCCAACATTCGGTTCAACATTCCCAAATTCATCATTCCCCAACATTCCGTGTTCCAACATTCGGTTGCAACATTCCGGTTCAAACATTCCCCAACATTCCCGGTTCAAACATTCGGTTCCAACATTCCCCAACATTCCTGAGTTCCAAAATTCGGTTCAACATTCCACAACATTCAGGTTCCAACATTCCGAATCCAACATTCCGGTTCCAACATTCGAGTTCCAACATTCCCAATTCCAACATTCCCCAACATTCGGGTTTCAACATTCCCCAACATTCCAGGTTCCAACATTCCCGGTTCCAACATTCCTAACATTCGGTTCCACCATTCGAGTTCAACATTCCCCAACATTCCGCGGTTCCAACATTCCCCAACATTCCGGAGTTCAAACATTCCACATTCGGTTCCAACATTCCCGAGTTCCAACATTCCCCAACATTCCGGTTCCAATATTCCCCAGCATTCCAGAGTTCCAACATTCGAGTTCCAACATTCGGTTCAAACATTCCCCAACATTCGGTTCCAACATTCAGGTTCAACATTCCCCAACATTCAGTTCCAACATTCCCCAACATTCGGTTCCAACATTCGGTTCCAACATTCCCCAACATTCGGTTCCAACATTCCAGTTTCAACATTCCCGGTTCAAACATTCCCCATCATTCCGTGTTCCAACATTCCTGGTTCCAACATTCCCCAACATTCCAGTTCCAACATTCGGTTCCAACATTCCCCAACATTCAGAGTTCCACCATTCCGGTTCCAACATTCCCCAACATTCCGCGGTTCAACATTCCCCAACATTCCGGTTCCAACATTCCACATTCGGTTCCAACATTCCGGTTCAACATTCCCCAACATTCGGTTTCCAATATTCCCCAACATTCCAGGTTCCAACATTCCTGGTTTCAACATTCCCCAACATTCCGGTTCCAACATTCGGTTCCAACATTCCCCAACATTCCGGTCAACATTCCCCAACATTCGGTTCCAACATTCCCCAACATTCGGGTTCCAACATTCGGGTTCAACATTCCCCAACATTCGGTTCCAACATTCCCGGTTTCAACATTCCCAAACATTCCCCATCATTCCGTGTTCCAACATTCCTGAGTTCCAACATTCCCCAACATTCCGGGTTCCAACATTCCGGCGTTCCAACATTCCCCAACATTTGGTTCCAACATTCGGTTCCAACATTCCCAAATTCCATCATTCCCCAACATTCCAGTTCCAACATTCGGTTGCAACATTCGAGTTCAAACATTCCCCAACATTCCGAGTTCAAACATTCGGTTCCAACATTCCCCATTCGGAGTTCCAAAATTCGAGTTCAACATTCCTAACATTCCGAGTTCCACCATTCCGGTTCAACATTCCCCAACATTCCATGTTCCAACATTCCCCAACATTCGGTTCCAACATTCCACATTCCAGTTCAAACATTCTCGGTTCAAACATTCCCCAACATTCCGGTTCCAACATTCCTGGTTTCAACATTCCTGGTTTCAACATTCCCCAACATTCGGTTCCAACATTCCCCAACATTCCGAGATCAACATTCCGGTTCCAACATTCCAGTTCCAACATTCCCGGTTCCAACATTCCCCAACATTCCAGTTCCAACATTCCGGTTCAACATTCCCTAACATTCCGTTCCAACATTCCGGTTCAACATTCTCCCCAACATTCCGCAGTTCAACATTCCCCAACATTCGGTTCCAACATTCCACATTCGGTTCCAACATTCCAGTTCAACATTCCCCAACATTCCGGTTCCAACACTCCCGGTTCCAACATTCCCCAACATTCGGGTTCCAACATTCCGGTTCAACATTCCCCAACATTCCACAGTTCCAACAGTCGGTTCCAACATTCCAACATTCCGGTTCCAACATTCCGGTTCCAACATTCCCCATCATTCCACAGTTCCAACATTCCAGTTCCAACATTCCATTCCCGGTTCAACATTCCCCAACATTCCATGGTTCCAACATTCCCCAACATTCCGAGTTCCAACATTTCGGTTCTAACATTCCCCAACATTCCGCGGTTCAACATTACCGGTTCCAACATTCCCCAACATTCCGCGGTTCCAACATTCCGGTTCCAACATTCCCCAACATTCCGCGGTTCCAACATTGCCGGTTCTAACATTCCCCCAACATTCCGCGGTTCCAACATTCCGGTTCCAACATTCCCCAACATTCCGCGGTTCAACATTCCCCAGCATTCGGTTCCAACATTCCGGTTTCAACATTCCAGTTCAAACATTCCCCATCATTCCCGTGTTCCAACATTCCTGAGTTCCAACATTCCCCAACATTCCAATTCCAACATTCCGGTTTCAACATTCCAGTTCAAACATTCCCCATCATTCCCGTGTTCCAACATTCCTGAGTTCCAACATTCCCCAACATTCCAGTTCCAACATTCCGGCGTTCCAACTTTCCCCATTTCAGTTCCAACATTCGGTTCCAACATTCCCAAATTCCATCATTCCCCAACATTCCCGAGTTCCAACATTCGGTTGCAACATTCCCGGTTCAAACATTCCCCAACATTCGAGTTCAAACATTCCAGGTTCCAACATTCCCCAACATTCCTGGGTTCCAAAATTCCAGGTTCCAACATTCCCACAACATTCAGAGTTCCAACATTCGAATCAACATTCCGTTCCAACATTCAGTTCCAACATTCCCAATTTCAACATTCCCCAACATTCCGGTTTCAACATTCCCCAACATTCAGAGTTCCAACATTCGAGTTCCAACATTCCCTAACATTCGGGTTCCACCATTCGGTTCAACATTCCCCAACATTCCATGTTCAACATTCCCCAACATTCCAGTTCAACATTCCACATTCAGGTTCCAACATTCCAGTTCAACATTCCCCAACATTCGGTTCCAATATTCCCCAACATTCCAGGTTCCAACATTCCGAGTTCCAACATTCCGGTTCAAACATTCCCCAACATTCCCGGTTCCAACATTCCTGGTTTCAACATTCCCCAACATTCCAGTTCCAACATTCGGTTCCAACATTCCCCAACATTCCGGTTCCAACATTCCCCAACATTCGGTTCCAACATTCGGAGTTCCAACATTCCCCAACATTCGGTTCCAACATTCCCAGTTTCAACATTCCGGTTCAAACATTCCCCATCATTCCCGTGTTCCAACATTCCTGAGTTCAACATTCCCCAACATTCGGTTCCAACATTCCGGTTCAACATTCCCCAACATTCCAGGTTCCACCATTCGAGTTCCAACATTCCCCAACATTCCGCAGTTCCAACATTCCCCAACATTCGGTTCCAACATTCCACATTCCAGTTCCAACATTCCAGTTCAACATTCCCCAACATTCGGTTTCCAATATTCCCCAACATTCAGAGTTCCAACATTCCTGAGTTTCAACATTCCCCAACATTCGGAGTTCCAACATTCGGTTCCAACATTCCCCAACATTCGGTTCCAACATTCCCCAACATTCCGGTTCCAACATTCAGGTTCCAACATTCCCCAACATTCGGTTCCAACATTCCCAGTTTCAACATTCGGTTCAAACATTCCCCATCATTCCCGTGTTCCAACATTCCTGAGTTCCAACATTCCCCAACATTCGGTTCCAACATACCATTTCCAACATTCCCCAACATTTGAGTTCCAACATTCGGGTTCCAACATTCAATTCCATCATTCCCCAACATTCGAGTTCAACATTCCGGTTCAACATTCCCCAACATTCAGGTTCCAACATTCCCCAACATTCGGTTCCAACATTCCCCAACAATCCGAGTTCCAACATTCCCCAACATTCCGGTTCCAATATTCCCAGTTTCAACATTCGGTTCAAACATTCCCCATCATTCCGTGTTCCAACATTCCTGAGTTCCAACATTCACCAACATTCGGTTCCAACATTCCGGCGTTCCAACATTCCCCAACATTTTGAGTTCCAACATTCCGGTTCCAACATTCCCAAATTCATCATTCCCCAACATTCCGGTTCCAACATTCCGGTTCCAACATTCCCCAACATTCCACTTCCAACAGTCCCGGTTCCAACATTCCAACATTCGGTTCCAACATTCGGTTCCAACATTCGGTTCCAACATTCCCCAACATTCCACAGTTCCAACATTCCGGTTCCAACATTCCATTTCGGTTCCAACATTCCCCAACATTCCATGGTTCCAACATTCCCCAACATTTGGTTCCAACATTCGGTTCAACAATCCCCAACATTCAGGTTCCAACATTCCCGATTTCCAACATTCCCCAACATTCTCGGTTCCAACATTCCCCAACATTCCAGGTTTCAACATTCCTGAGTTCCAACATTCCCCAAGATTCGGTTCCAAAATTCCCCAATGTTCAGGTTCCAACATTCGGTTCCAACATTCGGTTCCAACACTCCCCAACATTCCGAGTCAACATTCCGGTTCCAACATTCCCCAACATTCCGCCATGGTCCAACATTCCCAATTCAACATTCCCCAACATTCCGGTTCCAACATTCCCCAACATTCCGCGGTTCAACATTCCCCAACATTCGGAGTTCCAACATTCCGGTTCAACATTCCCCAACATTCAGGTTCCACCATTCGGTTCAACATTCCCCAACATTCCAGCGGTTCCAACATTCCCCAACATTGCACAGTTCCAACATTCGGTTCCAACATTCCCCAACATTCCATGGTTCCAACATTCCCCAGCATTCCAACATTCCAACATTCCCGAACATTCAGGTTCCAACATTCCGGTTCCAACATTCGGTTCAACATTCCCCAACATTCCAGTTCCATCATTCCCAAGTTCAACATTCCCCCAACATTCCGGTTCCAACATTCCCCAACATTCCGCAGTTCCAACATTCCCGGTTCTAACATTCCCCAACATTCCGCGGTTCCAACATTACCGGTTCCAACATTCCCCAACATTCCGCGGTTCCAACATTCGGTTCCAACATTCCCCAACATTCTGGAGTTCCAACATTCCCCAACATTCCAGTTCCAACATTCCCGAACATTCCAGAGTTCCAACATTCCGAGTTCCAACATTCCAGTTCCAACATTCCCCAACATTCCTCAGTTCCAAAATTCCACAACATTCCAGAGTTCCAACATTCGAGTTCCAACATTCCGAGTTCCAACATTCAGAGTTCCAACATTCCCCAACATTCAGGGTTCCAACATTCCCCAACATCGGTTCCAACATTCCGAGATCCAACATTCGAGTTCAACATTCCAGTTCCAACATTCCCGATTCAACATTCCCCAACATTCCGGTTCCAACATTCCGGTTCCAACATTCCCCAACATTCCGCGGTTCCAACATTCCCCAACATTCCGGTTCCACCATTCCCCAACATTCCGGAGTTCCAACATTCCCCAACATTCCAGAGTTCCGACATTCCGGTTCCAACATTCCCCAACATTCCAGTTCCAACATTCCCCAACATTCCGCGGTTCCAACATTCCCGAACATTCCAGAGGTCCAACATTCCGGTTCCAACATTCCCCAACATTCCAGAGTTCCGACATTCGGTTCCAACATTCCCCAACATTCCGGTTCCAACATTCCCCAACATTCCTCAGTTCCAACATTCCCGAACATTCCAGAGGTCCAACATTCCGGTTCCAACATTCCCGAGTTCCAACATTCCCCAACATTCCTGACTTCCAAATTCGAGTTCCAACATTCCCCAACATTCCGAGTTCCAACATTCCCCAACATTCCAGTTTCAACATTCCCGTGTTCCAACATTCCCCAACATTCGAGTTCCAACATTCCTAACATTCCACAGTTCCAACATTCCCGGTTCCAACATTCCACATTCGGTCCAACATTCCGAGTTCCAACATTCCGAGTTCCAACATTCACCAACATTCCGAGTTCCAACATTCCGGTTCCAACATTCCCCAACATTCCGGTCCAACATTCCTGGAGTTCCAACATTCTCCACATTCAAAAGTTCCAACATTCCGGTTCCAACATTCCCCAACATTCCGGTTCCAACATTCCCCATTCGGAGTTCCAACATTCCCGGTTCCAACATTCCCCAACATTCCGGAGTTCCAACATTCCGGGTTCCAACATTCCCAAATTCCAACATTCCCCAACATTCCGCGGTTCAACATTCCCCAACATTCCGGGTTCCAACATTCCACATTCCGGAGTTCCAACATTCCAGAGTTCCAACATTCCCCAACATGCCGGATTTCCAATATTCCCCAGCATTCCAGAGTTCCAACATTTCCGAGTTCAAACATTCCCCAACATTCCGCAGTTCCAACATTCCCCAACATTCCGGAGTTCCAACATTCCACATTCCCGAGTTCAAACATTCTCGAGTTCAAACATTCCCCAACATTCCCGAGTTCCAACATTCCTGAGTTTCAACATTCCTGAGTTTCAACATTCCCCAACATTCCGGAGTTCCAACATTCCCCAACATTCCGGAGATCCAACATTCCGGAGTTCCAACATTCCAATTCCAACATTCCCCAACATTCCAGAGTTCCAACATTCCCGAGTTCCAACATTCCCTAACATTCCGGTTTCAACATTCCGGTTCCAACATTCCCCAACATTCCGCAGTTCAACATTCCCCAACATTCCGGTTCCAACATTCCACATTCCGGTTCCAACATTCCCGAGTTCCAACATTCCCCAACATTCGGTTCCAACACTCCCGGTTCAACATTCCCCAACATTCCGGGTTCCAACATTCCGGTTCCAACATTCCCCAACATTCCACAGTTCCAACAGTCCCGAGTTCCAACATTCCAACATTCCGAGTTCCAACATTCCGGTTCCAACATTCCCCATCATTCCACAGTTCCAACATTCCGGTTCCAACATTCCACATTCCCGAGTTCCAACATTCCCCAACATTCCGCCAGTTCCAACATTCCCCAACATTCCCCAACATTCCCGAGTTCTAACATTCCCCAACATTCCGCAGTTCCAACATTACCGGTTCCAACATTCCCCAACATTCCGCCAGTTCCAACATTCCGGGTTCCAACATTCCCCAACATTCCGCCAGTTCCAACATTACCGAGTTCTAACATTCCCCAACATTCCATGGTTCCAACATTCCCGGTTCCAACATTCCCCAACATTCCGCAGTTCCAACATTCCCCAGCATTCCGGTTCCAACATTCCCGAACATTCAGAGTTCCAACATTCCGGAGTTCCAACATTCCCGAGTTCAACATTCCCCAACATTCCTCAGTTCCAAAATTCCCGAGTTCCAAAATTCCACAACATTCCAGGTTCCAACATTCCGGTTCCAACATTCCGGTTCAACATTCCCCAACATTCAGGAGTTCCAACATTTCCCAACATTCCGCAGTTCCAACATTCCACATTCCGTTCCAACATTCCCAGTTCAAACATTCCCCAACATTCCAGTTCCAACATTCCCGGTTCCAACATTCCCCAACATTCCGGTTCCAACATTCCACATTCCAACATTTCCAACATTCCAGAGTTCCAACATTCCCCAACATTCGAGTTCCAACATTCCCCAACATTCCAGAGTTCCAACATTTCCGAAGTTCAAACATTCCCCAACATTCCGCAGTTCCAACATTCCCCAACATTCCGGAGTTCCAACATTCCCCATTCCACAGTTCAAACATTCTCGAGTTCAAACATTCCCCAACATTCCGAGTTCCAACATTCCTGAGTTCCAACATTCCTGAGTTCCAACATTCCCCAACATTCCGGTTCCAACATTCCCCAACATTCCGGAGTTCCAACATTCAGTTCCAACATTCGAGTTCAACATTCCAGAGTTCAACATTCCCCAACATTCCAGAGTTCCAACATTCCGAGTTCCAACATTCCTAACATTCCAACATTCAACATTCGGTTTCCAACATTCCCCAACATTCCAGAGTTCCAACATTCCCCAACATTCCGGTTCCAACATTCCCCAACATTCGGTTCCAACATTCCCGAGTTCCAACATTCCCCAACATTCCGGTTCCAACATTCCCGGTTCCAACATTCCCCAACATTCCACAGTTCCAACATTCCCCAACATTCCAACATTCCCCAACATTCCAGTTCCAACAGTCATTCCAACATTCCAACATTCCAACATTCCAACATTCCGTTCCAACATTCCCCATCATTCCACAGTTCCAACATTCCGGTTCCAACATTCCCCATTCCAGAGTTCAACATTCCCCAACATTCCGCGGTTCCAACATTCCCCAACATTCCCGAGTTCCAACATTCCGGTTCTAACATTCCCCAACATTCCGCGTTCCCAACATTCCGAGTTCCAACATTCCCCAACATTCCGCGGTTCCAACATTCCCAGTTCCAACATTCCCCAACATTCATGAGTTCCAACATTCCGAGTTCCAACATTCCCCAACATTCCATGATTCCAACATTCCCCAACATTCCCCAGCATTCCGTTTCAACATTCCCCAACATTCAGAGTTCCAACATTCCAGTTCCAACATTCCCGAGTTCCAACATTCCCCAACATTCCTCAGTTCCAAAATTCGAGTTCCAACATTCCACAACATTCCAGGTTCCAACATTCCGGTTCCAACATTCCGGTTCCAACATTCCCCAACATTCAGTTCCAACATTTCCCAACATTCCGGTTCAACATTCATTCCAACATTCCGAGTTCAAACATTCCCCAACATTCCAGAGTTCCAACATTCCGGTTCCAACATTCCCCAACATTCGGAGTTCCAACATTCCCGGTTCCAACATTCTCCAACATTCGGTTCAACATTCCCCAACATTCGGTTCCAACATTCCAACATTCCGGTTCCAACATTCCAGAGTTCCAACATTCCCCAACATTCCGCGGTTCAACATTCCCCAACATTCCAGAGTTCCAACATTCCGAGTTCCAACATTCCCCAACATTCAAACATTCCAACATTCCAGTTCCAACATTCCCCAACATTCCATGGTTCCATTCCAACATTCCGTTCCAACATTCCCCAACATTCCGCAGTTCCAACATTCCGGTTTCTAACATTCCCCAACATTCCGGAGTTCCAACATTCCGGTTCCAACATTCCCCAACATTCCGGAGTTCCAACATTCCCCAACATTCCGGTTCCAACATTCCCGAACATTCCAACATTCCAACATTCGGAGTTCCAACATTCCGGTTCCAACATTCCCCAACATTCCTCAGTTCCAACATTCCCCAACATTCCAACATTCCAACATTCCAACATTCCGAGTTCCAACATTCCGGTTCCAACATTCCCCAACATTCAGGAGTTCAACATTTCCCAACATTCGAGTTCCAACATTCCAACATTCCGGAGTTCCAACATTCCCGAGTTCAAACATTCCCCAACATTCCCGAGTTCCAACATTCCGAGTTCCAACATTCCCCAACATTCCGGTTTCAACATTCCGGTTCCAACATTCTCCAACATTCCAGTTCCAACATTCCCCAACATTCCGGTTCCAACATTCCCCAACATTCCGAGTTCCAACATTCCCGAGTTCCAACATTCCCCAACATTCGAGTTCCAACATTCCATTCAACATTCCCCAACGTTCCAGTTCCAACATTCCGAGTTCCAACATTCCCCAACATTCCCAACATTCCAACATTCCTGAGTTCCAACATTCCCAAGTTCCAACATTCCAACATTCCAGAGTTCCAACATTCCGGTTCCAACATTCCCCCAGTTCCAACATTCCCCAGTTCCAACATTCCCAACATTCCTGAGTTCCAACATTCCCCAACATTCCGGTTCCAACATTCCGGAGTTCCAACATTCCCCAACATTCCGGTTCCAACATTCCCCAACATTCCCAACAGTTCCAACATTCCAGCATTCGGTTCAACATTCCCCAACATTCCAGGTTCCAACATTCCCGGTTCAACATTCCGGTTCAAACATTCCCCATCATTCCCCAACATGTTCCAACATTCCTGAGTTCCAACATTCCCCAACATTCCGAGTTCCAACATTCCCAACATTCCAACATTCCCCAACATTCCAGTTCCAACATTCCGAGTTCCAACATTCCCAACATTCCAACATTCTCACATTCCGAGTTCCAACATTCCCCACATTCGAGTTCAAACATTCCCAACATTCCTCGAGTTCCAAAATTCCTAGTTCCAACATTCCCAACATTCCAGAGTTCCAACATTCCCGAGTTCCAACATTCCCTAACATTCCAGAGTTCCAACATTCCAACAGTTCCAACATTCCCCAACATTCCATATTTCCAACATTCCCCAACATTCCGAGTTCCAACATTCCAACATTCGGAGTTCCAACATTCCCCAACATTCCCCAACATTCCAACATTTCCCAACATTCCTGAGTTCCAACATTCCTGGTTCCATTCCCCAACATTCGGTTCCAACATTCCCCAACATTCCAGAGTTCCAACATTCGGAGTTCCAACATTCCATTCCAAGTTCCAACATTCCCCAACATTCCCCAACATTCCAAAATTCCCAACATTCCGAGTTCCAACATTCCCCAACATTCCAGGTTCCAACATTCCGAGTTCCAACATTCCCCAACATTCAGGAGTTCCAACATTCCCCAACATTCCGGTTCCAACATTCCAACATTCAGGAGTTCAACATTCCAGTTCCAACATTCCCCAACATTCGGAGTTCCAACATTCCCGGTTCCAACATTCCCCAACATTCCGGTTCCAACATTCCGGTTCCAACATTCCCCAACATTCCAGAGTTCCAACATTCCCGGTTCAACATTCCAACATTCCAACATTCCCAACATTCCCCCAGTTCCAACATTCCACATTCCAACATTCCGAGTTCCAACATTCCAACATTTCCCAGTTCCAACATTCCCCCAACATTCCGCAGTTCCAACATTCCCCAACATTCCGGAGTTCCAACATTCCCCAACATTCCGCATTCCCAACATTCCGAGTTCCAACATTCCCCAACATTCCCGTTCCAACATTCCTGAGTTCCAACATTCCCCAACATTCCGGAGT
>NW_024108778.1:0-41041 GCF_013358895.1 Oreochromis aureus | reverse complement strand
TCTGAATGAATATTAAAAGTTCATATTCTTTGAATCACTGAATGACTAAAATATGATCCCTCCACTTGGATCCACACAGTTTTAAAGGTTTACATCTCTGAGCTTTGAAAGACACGCTGTTGGAAAGAGAACAACGATGGCTTCGTTTTGAGGGTAAAATGATGGCTGTAGAGCAAACACTGTGGACACAGCAGCAGTTGAAAGAGAAGTGTTTAAGATGAATCTTGGCACAGTGAGAGAGAGAGCTCGTTAAGCAGGCAGGTGTGAGCCTGGTTGCTATAGTGACTGCACCCAGTGGCTCCATACACACGCACAGACATGCACCTCACTTTTGCTGCTTAAAATGAACAGAAAAGTCAGGCCCAAACAAATCCTTCCCAAATGAAAAGTACAGGTCCTATTGACGAAATTCTTTCACCGTGAGTGGCAGCAATGTCCAGTCTACCTAATTCTCAGTTTTCATGCCTGTGGAGTTTATTATATGGACGTGGTGACAGTGTAAAACACCATGCTCTTCTGATTTTCAAACGAACCTTCTGAGCCATTTTAACATTAGAGTCTATGGAGGAGTTGGAGGGAGGAGGCTGTGCTTTGGTGACATTTATGAAAGAACCATAACACCTAGTACAATAGTAAACACATTGGATGAAAGAGGACAGCGATGGCTACGTTTTGAGGGTAAAATCATACCTGTAGAGCAAACACCGTGGACACAGCAGCAGTTTTAATAAATATTTTAAGATTAATTTTTTCTCTCCTCTCACTCTAGCAGTTGAGCTGTCTCACTCTAGCCCCAACATTCCGTCCCATACACACCCATTATAAACTCTGAAACGGGTGAAAAAACATCATGAAACTTAAACTGGAACTGAAGAAAAAGTATAACAGATATTGAAAAGATAAATACAAGTTGAATAATTGAAAGTCTTGTCTTCGTTTTAAAGTTTGAATGGTGGTTCTATGTTAACATATGTTGAAGTAGATACAGTTTGAAAATGAGTAAGTTGAATGAGGATTTGAAGGGTCTCCCCATTGAAATACATGGGAAATTTTTGTTGAAAAACGTTGAATAAAATTAAAAATATAAATGTTAAAAATGAGAAAAATAGAAGCAGTCATGTCCAAAAGAAGAGAATCTAACGGTGTTTGAATGGTTTTTCTAAGTTGAGCGGTTTTGAAGGAGATAGATGCCAAAAACGTCACGAATATGATATAATAACTAGAAAGTGCATTTTCTGAAGAAACTGCAGTGTGAATGCTTGAATCTGAATGTATGCACTGAAATGAATTAATTGCTGAATTTTAAGTTAAAAATGTTGAATGAGATGAAAAATACAGAAATTTGCACCTGAAAACAAAAAAGCTGAACTGCTAAAAGCTGACATCCACAGAGAAGTAGTTGGAAAAGAGCTGAAAATGTTTTAAATGTAAATTAGAAAAACCTAAGAAATGAGAAAAGAAAATTTAGAGTCAGAAAACATCTGAATGAATATTAAAAGTTCATATTCTTTGAATCACTGAATGACTAAAATGTGATCTCTCCACTTGGATCCACACAGTTTTAAAGCTTTACATCTCTGAGCTTTGAAAGACACAGTGTTGGAAAGAGAAGAACGATGGCAACGTTTTGAGGGTAAAATGATGGCTGTAGAGCAAACACTGTGGACACAGCAGCAGTTGAAAGAGAAGTGTTTAAGATGAATCTTGGCACAGTGAGAGAGAGAGAGAGCTCATTAGGCAGGCAGGTGTGAGCCTGGTTGCTATAGTGACTGCACCCAATGGCTCCATACACACGCACAGACATGCACCTCACTTTTGCTGCTTAAAATGAACAGAAAAGTCAGGCCCAAACAAATCCTTCCCAAATGAAAAGTACAGGTCCTATTGACGAAATTCTTTCACCGTGAGCGGCAGCAATGTCCAGTCTACCTAATTCTCAGTTTTCATGCCTGTGGAGTTTATTATATGGACGTGGTGACAGTGGAAAGACACCATGCTCTTCTGATTTTCAAACGAACCTTCTGAGCCATTTTAACATTAGAGTCTATGGAAGAGTTGGAGGGGAGGCTGTGCATTGGTGACATTTATGAAAGAACCATAACACCTAGGACAATAGTAAACACATTGGATGAAAGAGGACAGCGATGGCTACGTTTTGAGGGTAAAATTATACCTGTAGATCAAACACCGCTGACACAGCAGCAGTTTTAAAAAAATTTAAGATTAATTTTTTGCTCCTCTCACTCTAGCAGTTGAGCTGTCTCACTCTAGCCCCAACATTCCGTCCCATACACACCCATTATAAACTCTGAAACGGCTGAAAAACATCATGAAACTTAAACTGGAACTGAAGAAAAGTATAACAGATATTGAAAAGATAAATACAAGTTGAATAATTGAATGTCTTGTCTTCGTTTTAAAGTTTGAATGGTGGTTCTATGTTAACGTATGTGGAAGTAGATACAGTTTAAAAATGACTAAGTTGAATGAGGATTTGAAGGGTCTCTCCATTGAAATACATGGGAAATTTTTGTTGAAAAAACTTGAATAAAATTAAAAATATAAATGTTATAAATGAGAAAAATACAAGCAGTCATGTCCAAAAGAAGAGGAATCTAACGGTGTTTGAATGGTTTTCTAAGTTGAACGGTTTTGAAGGAGATAGATGCACAAAAACGCGTCGGAATATGATATAATAATAATAATAATAACTAGAAAGTGCATTTTCTGAAGAAACTGCAGTGTGAATGCTTGAATCTGAATGTATGCACTGAAATGAATTAATTGCTGAATTCTAAGTTAAAAATGTTGAATGAGATGAAAAATACAGAAATTTGCACTTGAAAACAAAAGTGCTGAACTGCTAAAAGCTGACAACCACAGAGAAGAAGTTGGAAAAGAGCTGAAAATGTTTTAAATGTAAATTAGAAAAACCTAAGTAATGAGAAAAGAAAATTTAGAGTCAGAAAACATCTGAATGAATATTAAAAGTTCATATTCTTTGAATCACTGAATGACTGAAATGTGATCCCTCCACTTGGATCCACACAGTTTAAAAGTTTATATTTCTGAGCTTTGAAAGACATGCTGTTGGAAAGAGAACATCGATGGCGACGTTTTGAGGGTAAAATGATGGCTGTAGAGCAAACACTGTGGACAGAGCAGCAGTTGAAAGAGAAGTGTTTAAGATGAATCTTGGCACAGTGAGAGACAGAGCTCGTTAGGCAGGCAGGTGTGAGCCTGGTTGCTATAGTGACTGCACCCAATGGCTCCATACACACGCTCAGAGACATGCACCTCACTTTTGCTGCTTAAAATGAACAGAAAAGTCAGGTCGAAACAAATCCTTCCCAAATGAAAAGTACAGGTCCTATTGATGAAATTCTTTCACCGTGAGCGGCAGCAATGTCCAGTCTACCTAATTCTCAGTTTTCATGCCTGTGGAGTTTATTATATGGACGTGGTGACAGTGTAAAAACACCATGCTCTTCTGATTTTCAAACGAACCTTCTGAGCCATTTTAACATTAGAGTCTATGGAGGAGTTGGAGGGAGGAGGTTGTGCTTTGGTGACATTTATGAAAGAACCATAACACCTAGTACAATAGTAAACACATTGGATGAAAGAGGACAGCGATGGCTACGTTTTGAGGGTAAAATCATACCTGTAGAGCAAACGCTGCGGACACAGCAGCAGTTTTAAAAAATATTTTAAGATTAATTTTTTCGCTCCTCTCACTCTGGCAGTTCAGCTGTCTCACTCTAGCCCCAACATTCCGTCCCATACACACCCATTATAAACTCTGAAACGGCTGAAAAACATCATGAAACTTAAACTGGAATTGAAGAAAAGTATAACAGATATTGAAAAGATAAATACAAGTTGAATAGTTGAATGTCTTGTCTTCGTTTTAAAGTTTGAATGGTGGCTCTATGTCAACGTATGTTGAAGTAGATACAGTTTGAAAATGAGTAAGTTGAATGAGGATTTGAAGGGTCTCCCCATTGAAATACATGGGAAATTTTTGTTGAAAAAAGTTGAATAATTTTAAAAATATAAATGTTATAAATGAGAAAAGTAGAAGCATTAATGTCCAAAAGAAGAGGAATCTAATGGTGTTTGAATGGTTTTTCTAAGTTGAACGGTTTTGAAGGAGTTAGATGCCAAAAAACGTACGGAATGTGGTATAGATAATAATAATAATAAAGATTAGAAGAACAATACTGTGAATGCTTTTACAAGCATTCACACTAATAAAGATTACAACAACAATACTGTGAATGCTTTTACAAGCATTCACACTAACTAGAAAGTGCATTTTCTGAAGAAACTGCAGTGTGAATGCTTGAATCTGAATGTATGCACTGAAATGAATTAATTGCTGAATTTTAAGTTAAAAATAAAAATGTTGAATGAGCTGGAAAATACAGAGTTTTTAACCTGAAAACAAAAGTGCAGAACTTTTGAAAGCTGATGTTCACACAGAAGAAGTTGGAAAATAGCTGAAAAGTTTTAAATTAAAATTTGGAAAACCTAAGAAATGAGAACAGAAAATTTAGAGTCAGAAAACATCTGAATGAATATTAAAAGTTCATATTCTTTGAATCACTGAATGACTAAAGTGTAATCCCTCCACTTGGATCCACACACTTTTAAAAAGGTTTACATCTCTGAGCTTTGAAAGACATGCTGTTGGAAAGAGAACAACGATGGCTTCGTTTTGAGGGTAAAATGATGGCTGTAGAGCAAACACTGTGGACACAGCAGCAGTTGGAAGAGAAGTGTTTAAGATGAATCTTGGCAGAGTGAGAGAGAGCTCGTTAGGCAGGCAGGTGTGAGCCTGGTTGCTATAGTGACTGCACCCACTGGCTCCATACACACGCACACAGACATGCACCTCACTTTTGCTGCTTAAAATGAACTGAAAAGTCAGCCCCAAACAAATCGCTCCCAAATGAAAAGTACAGGTCGTATTGACAAAATTCTTTCACCGTGAGCAGCAGCAATGTCCAGTCTACCTAATTCTCAGTTTTCATGCCTGTGGAGTTTATTATATGGACGTGGTGACAGTGTAAAAACACTATGCTCTTCTGATTTTCAAACGAACCTTCTGAGCCATTTTAACATTACAGTCTATGGAAGAGTTGGAGGAGGAGGCTGTGCATTGGTGACATTTATGAAAGAACCATAATGCCTAGTACAATAATAAACACACTGGATGAAAGAGGACAGCGATGGCTACGTTTTGAGGGTAAAATCATACCTGTAGAGCAAACGCTGTGGACACAGCAGCAGTTTTAAAAAATTTTAAGATTAATTTTTTCGCTCCTCTCACTCTGGCAGTTGAGCTGTCTCACTCTAGCCCCAACATTCCGTCCCATACACACTCATTATAAACTCTGAAACGGCTGAAAAATCATCATGAAACTTAAACAGGAACTGAAGAAAAAGTATAACTGATATCGAAAAGATAAATACAAGTTGAATAGTTGAATGTCTTGTCTTCGTTTTGAAGTTTGAATGGTGGCTCTATGTCAACTGTGACAGCCAGTGGGCTGGCCTTGTGTTTTGCTTTTGCTTTTACCTGTTTTTGCAGGTAGGTGGAGCTGACCCAATTACAGATGCAGCACACCTGAGTAGGCCAGTCCCAGTGCATATAAAAGACACTTTGACTGAACCAGCTGGGTCTCTCTTGCTCTGACTGGCTCTGTCTCTGGCTCCCGTCTTGTTCGTTTGGAAGTTTCAGTTATGGCTGTTATGTCCTTTACATTGTGTTTAAGTTACTTTACCTTATTTTCATTAAATATGTTTTACAGCCTTTAGAAGCCTGTGTGTGGTCTCCCATTTGTTTGTCACTTCCTATGAGCCGGGTTGTGACAAATGGGGCTCGTCCGGATATTACCCTGGTTTGGTAAGCTTTCTGACGTTTGATTGAGAGCTGGTCTGTTTGCAGCTGATTGCAGCTAGTGCTGTTTGATTTCATCTATTTGGCTGGCTTTGTCTGGTTGTGTCTTGGCTAGGCCTTGCTTTGTAGGCAGTTGTTGAGTTAATTGCTGATGCGTTTGGTTATTTGTGGTGGTTTGATGTTCTGGGTTTGCTGTGTGTTTTGTTTGGGAGGCCGTTTTGTTAGGGGATTGAGTGGAGGCAGTCATGTTAACACTGATGTTTTCCTATAGGCTTAGGTTTGGTGGAGCAAGTGCTGATGTGCTGTCTTGAGTCAACTTTGGAGCATATGAGCTGTATTGATTGTTGAATGTGCATAAGTTAAAACCAGTGCTTTCCCTGTTAGGTTGAAGGAGTGTTTCTCTCTTGAGACTCATTCATTGACATTTCTGTTGCGGTGAACACGGTTAGAGCAGTCGTCTCGGGAGCACGTCCCAGAATTGAGGGGTCGCTGTTTGTGCAGTTGCCCTTCTCTTTCTGGTGGTTTTAGTGCGTAGTACCCACCGTAAGTAACTGCATGCAGAAGACTAGGCTTCAGTTACGTAGATTTTGGTTAGGCAGTTAGTGGGAAGTGCTGATTTCACTTGCATTTCAAGATCAATACTTTGCTGTTATGGCTACAGTTGATGCTTTTGTTCAGTCTCCATCGGAGGAACTCTTAAACAGTTGTACTAAAGAACAACTGTTGAAACTTGTTGAACATTATGATGTAGACGTTGGGATAAACGGTTGAAAGATGAGATTAAAGGAGTATTGAAGGCTGCATTAGTAAAGACAGGCGTGTTGCCACGTAAAATGCAGGCTTTAGTGGCAGAGGTTGATCAGTCTGTGGTCTCAACTGCCGTTGCTTTGTCTTTTGAGCAGCAAAAGGAGTTGTTACTCTTACAAATGGAAAGAGACAAGCTGAGCATTGAGAAAGAACGTGTGAGGCATTCTTTAGAAAAGGAAAAGATGGAGCTAGAGCAGTATCGGCTAGACCTAATCAAAGGCGGGCAAGTTATCAGGTGGTGTTGAGGCTAAAGAGTCTTCTCCACAAGGAGTTGAAACTTTTGATGTTGTGCGTAATTTGCGCTTGGTGCCAACATTTGATGAAAAAGAGCCAGATGCCTTTTTCTCCTTTTTGAACGCATTGCCGCTTTGAGAGGATGGCCAGAAGCTGACTGTGTGATTATGTTACAGTCTGTTTTGACTGGGAAGGCTCAGGAAGCTTATTCAGCACTTAGTGCAGCTGATTGTCAGAGTTTTGCTACTGTTAAAGATGCAGTTCTGAAAGCGTATGAGTTGGTACCAGAAGCTTACCGTCAACGTTTCAGATCATGGAAAAAGTCTGATAAGCAGTCGCATTTAGAGTTTGCGAGGGATTTGACTAAACACTTCAACAGATGGTGTTCTGCACTGGGAGTGTCTACTTTCCAGGATTTATGTGAATTAATGGTATTAGAGCAGTTTAAAGAGCGTGTTCCTCCTGAGGTGGCAACTTACATTGCCGAACGGGAAGTGAAAACAGTTTCTGACGCTGCTAAATTGGCGGATGAATATGTCTTGGCACATAAGGGGCAGTTTGGTAGAAACACTTTTTCAGTTGGTGCTCCTGCTAGAGTTTTGGGTCAAACTAAGTTTATGTCATCAGATCCTGCAAAAGGCTATGGTGGTGTGAAGCCCAGTAAGCTTGGTCAAGCTTGCAACTACTGCCATGGTGATGGACACTGGAAAGCAGAATGTCCCTTGTTGAGAAGCAAGTTGGCACGTACAGGCAAACAGGTTAAGCCTGTGGCTCTTACCATTCCTGCACGGGAAATTTCAGTAGTCCCTCAGGAAATGCCAGTTTTGACTAAGTCTGACTCGGAGAGCTATTCGGGGTTTGAGGACTTTGTGTCAGATGGGTTTGTATCACTCCCAGGTGATGTTCATAAAGTTCCTGTAAAGATTTTGCGTGACACAGGAGCGAAGGATTCTTTTATCTTAGCCTCCGTGTTACCATTTTCACAGGTTACTGATACTAGTGAGTGTGTACTTGTTCAAGGCATGGGTTTAACCACTATCTGTGCCCCATTGCATAAGGTCAGGCTGTCATGCAGTTTTGTGGATGATGATATCTGCATTGGTGTTCGTCCTGCTTTGCCACTTGAGGGCGTACATGTGATTTTGGGCAATGATTTGGCTGGAAATCGCGTCTGGGCTGACAGTTCTTTGCCTGTTAAATCTAGAGTTCTGAATGAGTCCCATGAGTGTGAACAGGGTTTTTCTGACTTTGTAGCTTGTGCTGTTACAAGGGCTGCAGCTAAAGGGATGCGGAGCCTGTAACTCAAGCAGAAGAGTGTCAGGTTGTCAAAGATTTGATTGTTCCTGAACATTTGTCAGTTTCCCAACAAGAGCTAGTTCAAGCACAGCATGCTGATGAGTCTTTGGCTGAGTTGTTTTGCCAGGTGCAACCTAGTGTGGACGCTAGAAGTGCGGCCTCGGGTTATTTTCTGCAGAAGGATGTACTAGTCCGTAAGTGGAGTCCGCAAGGGTTGGACTGTGTTGGACGTCCAGTTGTCCAGATTGTGATTCCGACTAAATACCGTGACGAGGTGTTGAAGTGTTCTCATGACAAATCTGGGCATTTGGGAGTGACGAAGACTTACAATTACATCTTGCGCTACTTCTTTTGGCCACGTCTTAAGCGTGATGTTTCAGCTTACATTAAAACCTGCCATATTTGCCAAGTTGTAGGTAAGCCCAATCAATCTATTAAACCTGCTCCACTTTGTCCCATCCCTGCTGTGAGTAACCCATTTGAACATTTGATCATTGACTGTGTGGGCCCTCTTCCTAGATCAAAATCTGGTTCAGAGTATCTTTTGACTGTGATGTGCCAGGTTACGCGTTATCCTGCTGCATATCCACTGCGTACCATCACAGCCAAGTCTGTGGTGAAGGCATTGACACAGTTTATTTCTATATTTGGCATACCGAAGATTATCCAGAGTGACCAGGGATCAAACTTTTCATCCAATCTATTTGCGCAAGTTCTTAAGCTGTTGAATATTACACATAACAAAGCCTCTCCTTATCATCCATGAGCCAAGGTGCTTTAGAGCGCTTCCATCAAACGCTGAAGTCCTTGTTACGTGCCTGTTGCACAGAAATGAGGGGTGACTGGGAGGAAGGTTTGCCGTGGCTTCTGTTGGCAGCACGGGAAGTGTGCCAGGAGAGTACTGGGTTTAGCCCAAATGACTTGGTCTTTGGCCACAAAGTTCGGGGACCCTTGAAAGTGCTGTGTGATAAGTGGTTATCAGGTGAACCACCAGTGAATTTGATAGATTATGTTAATGGTTTTCGGCACAGACTGTATGTGGCAGGTCAGTTGGCCAAACAGAACCTTGGGAAGGCTCAGGTCAAGATGAAATATTTTCATGACCGGCGTTCTGAAGAGCAGCAGTTTAGTGAGGGTGACCAGGTTTTGGCTTTGCTGCCGATTGCAGGGTCACCTTTCCAGGCACGGTTTGCTGGGCCTTACACCGTAGTACAGAAACTGTCTGACCTGAATTATCTGATTGCTACCCCAGATCGCCGGAAAAGAAATCAACTTTGCCATGTTAATTTGTTAAAACCATATCATGTTCGTCCTTTGTCCGTCGGGTCTGTCAGGCTCTCTCATTTCTCCTTCCACTTGAGTCCAGCGTTGACTGCTTGTACAATGGCGCAGTCAGTTTGTGGGGGAGGATGTGGCAGCACCTGATGATCCTTTATTGCTTGGTCGTCTGAAGAATTCAGACACTCTTCAGAACTTGGATGTGCTGTTGGGCCATTTGCCTACTGATAAACGTGCAGAACTGTCTGCATTAATTAAAAGTTATCCAACTTTGTTTAGAGATACACCTTCTAAAACAACCTTGATAGAGCATGATATTGATGTGGGTGATGCAAAACCAATTCGGCAGAGGTTCTACAGGGTCTCTGAGGAAAAGAGTAAAATAATTGCGAAGGAAGTTCAGTACATGTTGGAAAACAACATTGCAGTGCCGTCATCATCAAGCTGGGCTTCCCCATGTTTGTTGGTTGAAAAAGCTGATAAATCACCACGTTGTTGCACAGACTTTCAGTAGAGTAAATGCAGTGACCAAACCCGATTCCTATCCTTTGCCTCATATTGACGACTGTATTGACCGAGTTGGTGCAGCAGAATATGTGAGCAAGTTTGACCTGTTGAAGGGATATTGGCAGGTGCCACTGACTCCCAGAGCTCAGGAAATATCTGCTTTCATCACACCATCTGGTCTTTATTCATATACAGTCATGGGTTTTGGTTTGCGCAATGCTCCAGCTACATTTCAGCGACTCATGAATATGGTTGTTAATGGGCTGAGAGGCTGTGCTGTTTACCTAGATGACGTGGTGGTATATAGTAGCACCTGGGAGGATCATCTGGATCGTATTCGCACTCTGTTTGAGCGCTTAGTTTGGGGAAATCTGACTATCAACCTGGCAAAATGTGAATTTGCAAAAGCAACTGTGACCTATCTTGGTAAGGTTGTGGGCCAAGGTTATGTGAGGCCGGTTGATGCAAAGGTGTTGGCCATCAAAGAGTTCCCTGTTCCAGTAACCAAAAAGAACTCATGAGATTTTTGGGTCTGGTCGGTTATTATCGTTGTTTTTGTCGAAACTTTTCAACAGTGGTTGCTCCTCTGACTGATTTGTTGAAGGCCAAAGTAAAGTTTATTTGGTCTGCAGCATGCCAGCAAGCTTTTCGGGATGTGAAAGCTTTACTGTGCTCTGAACCTGTGCTTTTAGCACCTCGTCTGGATCAGCCCTTCAAGCTGTATGTAGATGCAAGCCACATTGGTGCAGGTGCTGTTCTAGTCCAAGCTGACAAGCAAGGTACTGAACATCCAGTTAGTTTCTATTCCAAGAAGTTCAACTCCCATCAGCTGAACTATTCAGTCATTGAAAAGGAAGCTTTGGCATTAATTTTGGCCTTGCAGCATTTCAGAGTATATTTGGATTCTGCTCGGCCTATTGAGGTATTCTCTGACCATAACCCTCTCACCTTCTTGAACTCATTGCAGAACCCAAATCAGAGGCTCATGCGGTGGGCTCTCTTTTGCAGCCTTACACTTTGGACATCCAGCACATTAAGGGCAAAGATAATGTCTTGGCAGATGCTTTGTCCCGTGCCCCTTTGTAACCAGCAGCTTCACTCCTCATATGTTTTGAAGTATGTCCTCTCAGTATCGTTTTCCTTCCTCTTAAATTGCTCCTAGGTACCAAGGTTGCTGAGGTTGGAGATGTGCTGAAGATGAAAGGACTTTCAGCATGGAGAAAGGTGTTGCGTGGGTGTACATGGTACATGTTCTTCTAGCTGCAAATTCATAATGTAAATGATTGTGTTTGTCCACTCAGGGTAAGACCCTGTTCTATGGGGAGTGTGACAGCCAGTGGGCTGGCCTTGTGTTTTGCTTTTGCTTTTACCTGTTTTTGCAGGTAGGTGGAGCTGACCCAATTACAGATGCAGCACACCTGAGTAGGCCAGTCCCAGTGCATATAAAGACACTTTGACTGAACCAGCTGGGTCTCTCTTGCTCTGACTGGCTCTGTCTCTGGCTCCCGTCTTGTTCGTTTGGAAGTTTCAGTTATGGCTGTTATGTCCTTTACATTGTGTTTAAGTTACTTTACCTTATTTTCATTAAATATGTTTTACAGCCTTTAGAAGCCTGTGTGTGGTCTCCCATTTGTTTGTCACTTCCTATGAGCCGGGTTGTGACACAACATATGTGGAAGTACATACAGTTTAAAAAGGAGTAAGTTGAAGGAGAATTTGAAGGGTCTCCCATTGAAATACATGGGAAATTTTGTTGAAAAAAAAGTTGAATAAAATTTAAAATATAAATGTTATAAATGAGAAAAATACAAGCAGTCATGTCCAAAAGAAGAGGAATCTAACGGTGTTTGAATGGTTTTTCTAAGTTGAACGGTTTTGAAGGAGATAGATCACAAAAACGTTACGGAATATGATATAATAATAATAATAATAATAATAAAGATTACAACAACAATACTGTGAATGCTTTTACAAGCATTCACACTAACTAGAAAGTGCATTTTCTGAAGAAACTGCAGTGTGAATGCTTTAATCTGAATGTATGCACTGAAATGAATTAATTGCTGAATTTTAAGTTAAAAATAAAAATGTTGAATGAGCCTGAAAATACAGAGTTTTTAACCTGAAAACAAAAGTGCAGAAATTTTGAAAGCTGATGTTCACACAGAAGTTGGAAAATAGCTGAAAAGTTTTTAAATTAAAATTTGTAAAACCTAAGAAATGAGAACAGAAAATTTAGAGTCAGAAAACATCTGAATGAATATTAAAAGTTCATATTCTTTGAATCACTGAATGACTAAAGTGTAATCCTCCACTTGGATCCACACTTTTAAAGGTTTACATCTCTGAGCTTTGAAAGACACTGTGTTGTAAAGAGAACAACGATGGCTTCGTTTTGAGGGTAAAATGATGGCTGTAGAGCAAACACTGTGGACACAGCAGCAGTTGAAAGAGAAGTGTTTAAGATGAATCTTGGCAGAGTGAGAGAGAGCTCATTAGTCAGGCAGGCAGGTGTGAGCCTGGTTGCTATAGTGACTGCCCCACTGGCTCCATACACACGCGCACAGACATGCACCTCACTTTTGCTGCTTAAAATGAACAGAAAAGTCAGGTCGAAACAAATCGCTCCCAAATGAAAAGTACAGGTCCTATTGAGAAAATTCTTTCACCGTGAGCGACAGCAATGTCCAGTCTACCTAATTCTCAGTTTTCATGCTTGTGGAGTTTATTATATGGACGTGGTGACAGTGTAAAAACACCATGCTCTTCTGATTTTCAAACGAACCTTCTGAGCCATTTTAACATTAGAGTCTATGGAGGAGTTGGAGGGAGGAGGCTGTGCTTTGGTGACATTTATGAAAGAACCATAACACCTAGTACAACAGTAAACACATTGGATGAAAGAGGACAGCGATGGCTACGTTTTGAGGGTAAAATCAGACCAGTAGACCAAACGCTGCGGACACAGCAGCAGTTTTAAAAATATTTTAAGATTAATTTTTTCGCTCCTCTCACTCTGGCAGTTGAGCTGTCTCCTCTAGCCCCAACATTCCGTCCCATACACACCCATTATAAACTCTGAAACGGCTGAAAATCATCATGAAACTTAAACTGGAACTGAAGAAAAGTATAATACATATTGAAAAGATAAATACAAGTTGAATAGTTGAATGTCTTGTCTTCGTTTTAAAGTTTGAATGGTGGCTCTATGTCAACGTATGTTAAAGTAGATACAGTTTGAAAATGAGTAAGTTGAATGGGGATTTGAAGGGTCTCCCCATTGAAATACATGGGAAATTTTTGTTGAAAAAGTTGAATAATTTTAAAATATAAATGTTATAAATGAGAAAAGTAGAAGCAGTCATGTCCAAAAGAAGAGGAATCTAATGGTGTTTGAATGGTTTTTCTAAGTTGAACGGTTTTGAAGGAGATAGATGCCAAAAAACGTACGGAATATATAATAATAACTAGAAAGTGCATTTTCTGAAGAAACTGCAGTGTGAATGCTTGAATCTGAATGTATGCACTGAAATGAATTAATTGCTGAATATTAAGCCAAAAATGTTGAATGAGCTGGAAAATACAGAGTTTTTAAACTGAAAACAAAAGTGCAGAACTTTTGAAAGCTTATATTCACACAGAAGAAGCTGGAAAATAGCTGAAAATGTTTTAAATGTAAATTAGAAAAACCTAAGTAATGAGAAAAGAAAATTAGAGTCAGAAAACATCTGAATGAATATTAAAAGTTCATATTCTTTGAATCACTGAATGACTGAAATGTGATCCCTCCACTTGGATCCACACAGTTTAAAAAGTTTATATTTCTGAGCTTTGAAAGACATGCTGTTGGAAAGAGAACATCGATGGCGACGTTTTGAGGGTAAAATGATGGCTGTAGGGCAAACACTGTGGACACAGCAGCAGTTGAAAGAGAAGTAGTTAAGATGAATCTTGGCAGAGTGAGGGACAGAGCTCGTTAGGCAGGCAGGTGTGAGCCTGGTTGCTATAGTGACTGCACCCAATGGCCCCATACACACGCAGACATGCACCTCACTTTTGCTGCTTAAAATGAACAGAAAAGTCAGGCGAAACAAATCGCTCCCCCAATGAAAAGTATAAGTCGTATTGACAAAATTCTTTCACCGTGAGCGGCAGCAATGTCTAGTCTACCTAATTCTCAGTTTTCATGCCTGTGGAGTTTATTATATGGACGTGGTGACAGTGTAAAGACAGCCTGCTCTTCTGATTTTCAAAGGAACTTTCTGAGCCATTTAACATTGGAGTCTATGGAGGAGTTGGAGGGAGGAGGCTGTGCTTTGGTGACATTTATGAAAGAACCATAACACCTAGCACAATAGTAAACACATTGGATGAAAGAGGACAGCGATGGCTACGTTTTGAGGGTAAAATCATACCTGTAGAGGAAACGCTGCGGACACAGCAGCAGTTTTAAAAAGATTTTAAGATTAATTTTTTTCGCTCCTCTCACTCTAGCAGTTGAGCTGTCTCACTCTAGCCCCAACATTCCGTCCCATACACACCCATTATAAACGCTGAAATGGCTGAAAAACATCATGAAACTTAAACTGGAACTGAAGAAAAAGTATAACAGATATTGAAAAGATAAATACAAGTTGAATAGTTGAATGTCTTGTCTTCGTTTTAAAGTTTGAATGATCGCTCTATGTCAACGTATATGGAAGTAATACGAGTTTAAAAATGAGTAAGTTGAAGGAGAATTTTAAGGGTCTCCCCATTGAAATACATGGGAAATTTTTGTTGAAAAAAGTTAAATAATTTTAAAAATATAAATGTTATGAATGAGAAAAATACAAGCAGTCATGTCCAAAAGAAGAGGAATCTAAAGGTGTTTGAATGGTTTTTCTAAGTTGAGCGGTTTTGAAGGAATTAGATGCCAAAAAACGTACGGAATATATAATAATAATAACTAGAAAAATTTGCATTTCCTGCGAAAATGCTGTGTGGATGCCGGAACGCTGAAGCTGTCTGCTGCAAAAATTGTATGGCAGTAAAGAAACTGAAAATTATGTTGAAAACAAGTGAAAAAACAGAAACTTTTGTTGAAAAAGAGGTGAAAAGGCAAAGATTCTGCTTCAAAGGGGTACAGAAGTTCAAATTTCTACTGAAAAGAGGAGGGTGAAAAGGTTTCCTCTGAAATGAGCAGAAGATACTGAGATTTGTATTGATAAGAGGTGAAAGGCTGAAAATTCTGCTTAAAATAGGTGAATCAGCAGAATTTCTACTGAAAAGAGGTAAAGAAGTAGAACGTTGCACTGAAAACAGGTGAATCAGCAGAATGTCTGCTAAAAAGAGATTTCTGTTGAAAACACCTGAAAAAGCTGGGATTTGTGCTGAAAAGGGGTGAAAACACTCACAATTCTGCTGAAACGGGTGAAGAAGAGGTGTTGGGCTGTTGAGAAGAGTTAAATAAGTTGAACTGATATGTTTGGGTACAAATACAATGATTTGGCAATAATACTGCGTTTTAGCACAACTCCTGAGATTTGATTGAAATACTATGATTTAGAAGAAATATTATGACTTTGTACAAATACAATATTTTGGCACAAATACTATGATTTGGTTCGAATGCTATGATTTGAAACAAATAATATGATCTGGCAGAAATACTATTATTTAGTAGAAATACTATGATTTACCAGAGTACTATGTTTCTGCAAAAATACTATGATTTTGCAGAAATACTATGCCTTAGTAGTAATACTATAACATCACAGATATATGATGATTTTGCAGACATTCTGGTTTTACACAAATACTATAATGTGGCAGTATACTATGTTTCAGCACAAATACTATGATTTGGCACATATACTATATTCAGCAGATATACTATAACAAAACAGAAAGTCTACGACTTAGTAGTAATACTATAACATAATAGACAGACTCTGCAAAATCATAGTATATGTTTTTGCACAACTAGCACAATATGGCAGAAATACTATGATTTGGCACAAGTACTATGATTTAGTACAAATACTCGTATTGGCAGAAATACTATGTTTCAGTACAAATATTACAATTTGGCAATAATACTGGGTTTTAGCACAACTACTGAGATTTGGGTGAAATACTATGATTTAGAAGAAATACTATGACTTCGTACAAATACAATGTTTTGGTTCAAATAATATGATTTGCAAAAAATACTATGATTTGACACAAGTACCATGATTTAGTACAAATACTACGATTTCGCTCAAATACTATGAAATTGCAGTAATACTATGATTTTGAAGGAATACTATGATTTGGTAGAAATACTATGCCTTAGTAGTAATACTATAACATAGCAGATACACTGTGATTTTGCAGACATAGTATGTTTTGCACAAATACTACGATTTTGCTCAAATACTATGAAACTGCAGTAATACTATGATTTTGAAGGAATACTATGATTTGGTAGAAATACTATGCCTTAGTAGTAATACTACAACATAACAGATATACTGTGATTTTGCAGACATTCTATGTTTTTGCACAAATACTACAATTTGGCAGAAATACTATGTTTTAGCACAAATACTATGGTTTGCTATAAATACTATGGTTTGGCACATATACTGTATTCAGCAGATATAATTTAACAAAATAGAGAGTCTACGACTTAGTAGTAATACTATAACATAATAGATATACTATGATTTTGCAGACAGTCTATGTTTTTGCACAACTAGCACAATGTGGCAGAAATACTATGAATTGGCACAAGTACTATGATTTAGTAGAAATACTCTTATTGGCACAAATACTATGTTTCAGTACAAATACTATGATTTGGCAATAATACTGCGTTTCAGCACAACTACTGAGATTTGAGTGAAATACTATGATTTAGAAGAAATACTATTACTTCATACAAATACTACTATGTTTTGGTTCGAATACTATGATTTGCAAAAATACTATGATTTGGCACAAGTACCATGATTTAGTACAAATACTACGAATTGGCAGAAATACTGTGACTTAGTACTAATACTTTAACATAACAGATATACTGTGATTTAGCAGACATAGTATGTTTTGCACAGATACTACGATTTCACTCAAATACTATGAAATTGCAGTAATACTATGATTTTGAAGGAATACTTTGATTTGGTAGAAATACTATGCCTTAGTAGTAATACTATAACATAACAGATATACTATGATTTTGCAGACATAGTATGTTTTTGCACAAATACTACAATTTGGCAAGAAATACTATGTTTGAGGCACAAATACTATGATTTGCTATAAATACTATGATTTGGCACATATACTATAATCAGCAGATATACTATAACATAACAGAAATTCTACGACTTAGTAGTAATACTATAACATAACAGAAATTTTAATTGGGCAGAAATAACATGATTTGGCAAAAAAATACCATGATTTGGCGCAAATTACAAATACTATGATTTGGCACAAATACTATGATTTAGCAGAAATAGTATGTTTTAACATAAATAATATCTTTTGACAGAAATTTCTGCTGAAAGGTACTATTTCTGCTTTTTAGCAGAAATACTGTAATTTTGCATAAATACTATGATTTGGGATAAATACTATGATTTCCCAGAATTACTATGATTGAGCAGAAGTACTAAGATGTAGTAGAAGTACTTTGATTTAGCAGAAATACTATTATGGAGGAGTAATACTTTAACATGGGAGAAATACTGATACACACACACATACACAGAGCGCAAAGGGAACAGTGGATGTTAAGAGTCTGGGCTTGGTATATCTAGGTCAGCTAAATTAGCTGCACCTGCTGTAATCAGCACTTACACACACAGACACAGAGAGCTCTGAGTTTTCTTTAGTGTATTTCTCACATTCAGGATTCCCCTCGAACAAATGGCCATAATTTCCTAACCGTAGGGGCTAGAACGCTCATTCTGACACCGTTTTGTTCAGAAGAGATGGGGAAATCTCCAGGTCTTCATAATTCAGAGATAAAATATAAATTATTAAAGCTATATGACTTGTAACACACTGCAACTGAGAAGAGGCGAAGCAAAACTGCCTTGACTTGCCCTCAAACAACGTTGTGTAACTCTAGATCTCTATGGAGCCTCAAAATCATTCTTTCACCGTAAGAAACAGCAGGCTTTGGTGAACAGTCATGGAAATTTTCAGGGCTCTGTTGAAATCCATCAAAAAGATATGACGAGAGAAAAAGTGCCTCATTTCCACAGTTTGAAATCTGAAGAGATCTGAGTGAGAGACAAATTTCCTATCCTCAAACAAATGTAATTCATGGCCAAACGGTAATAGGTGAGGAAAATACTCTTGAATTGTGAGCATCAGGAGAGTCTGAAGATATATTGGCACAAGCGTCATGTCTCAACTTTGTTTCGTTAAGGAGATATGACGATTTGAAAATGCCTCTCATTAGAAAAATTCAGCGGTGATTTTGAACAAGCTCTCCATTGACTTTCTATGGAGAGTTTTAAGACCTTGTGTTGCTCTGAGGAGATTTGCAAAAATCTGTAAATCCCACAAGAACGATAGTGACATTTTCTGAAAGCCAGCAAAAATACCTACGTTTTGATGTATAATTTGTGGGGGTTGAGTGGAAATTGAGCGAGTAGCAAGAAGTTGTTCAGACATGAAGAGAAAATCCGAACAGACCAGCCCTCACTCTGACTTAATTGCATAGCAACCATAGCAACGCATGTATTTTCTGAAAAATCACAATTTTGCAACTGAAAACTTAAAGAGGCATAAAATTAAAACGGTAGAAGATCTGAAACAGCTGAATCACACAGAAATAGCCCAATAATCTGAGAACATTTTAAAGTTTGAATGGAGTTTCTAGGTGAAAGTATGACAAAGTAGATAAGTTTCAAAAACAAGCAAGTTTTAGCAGAATTGTGGAAGTTTCCCATTCATTTCAATGGGACAAATTAAAGGAAAAAAGTGTAATATTTTAAAAGTATAACAGTAATAAACACCAAAAGTCATAGCACCCATCTCCAGAAAGAGCAGAACAGTATAGAGTTTGAGCGGAGAAAATCGGCTGAAAACTGAGGGAGTAGATAAAGTCCAAAAAAAGCGTCGGAAGCAACTTGAAAAGAAAAATAAAGAATAAAGAGAAACAGGAACTCAATAGTGTGGAAGCCCTTTTGGGGCATCCACACAATAAAGATTAGAAGAACAATACTGTGAATGCTTTTACAAGCATTCACACTAATAAAGATTACAACAACAATACTGTGAATGCTTTTACAAGCATTCACACTAATAATAAAGATTAGAAGAACAATACTGTGAATGCTTTTACAAGCATTCACACTAACTAAAAGTGCATTTTCTGAAGAAACTGCAGTGTGAATGCTTGAATCTCAATGTATGCACTGAAATGTATTAATTGCTGAATTTTTAGTTAAAAATTTTGAATGAGATGAAAAATACAGAAATTTGCACCTGAAAACAAAAGTGCTGAACTGCTAAAAGCTGACAAGCACAGAGAAGAAGTTGGAAAATAGCTGAAAATGTTTTAAATGTAAATTAGAAAAACCTGAGTAATGAGAAAAGACTATTTAGAGTCAGAAAACATCTGAATGAATATTAAAAGTTCATATTCTTTGAATGACTGAACGACTAAAATATGATCCCTCCACTTGGATCCACACAGTTTTAAAGGTTTACATTTCTGAGCTTTGAAAGACACGCTGTTGGAAAGAGAAGAACGATGGCCTCGTTTTGAGGGTAAAATGATGGCTGTAGAGCAAACACTGTGGACACAGCAGCAGTTGAAAGAGAAGTGTTTAAGATGAATCTTGGCAGAGTGAGAGAGAGCTCGTTAGGCAGGCAGGTGTGAGCCTGGTTGCTATAGTGACTGAGCCAGGGGCTCCATACACACGCACACAGACATGCACCTCACTTTTGCTGCTTAAAATGAACAGAAAAGTCAGCCCCAAACAAATCCTTCCCAAATGAAAAGTACATGTCGTATTGACAAAATTCTTTCACCGTGAGCGACAGCAATGTCTAGTCTACCTAATTCTCAGTTTTCATGCCTGTGGAGTTTATTATATGGACGTGGTGACAGTGTAAAGACAGCCTGCTCTTCTGATTTTCAAAGGAACTTTCTGAGCCATTTTAACATTAGAGTCTATGGAGGAGTTGGAGGAGGAGTCTGTGCTTTGGTGACATTTATGAAAGAACCATAACACCTAGGACAATAGTAAACACATTGGATGAAAGAGGACAGCGATGGCTACGTTTTGAGGGTAAAATCATACCTGTAGAGCAAACGCTGTGGACACAGCAGCAGTTTTAAAAAGATTTTAAGATTAATTTTTTGCTCCTCTCACTCTAGCAGTTCAGCTGTCTCACTCTAGCCCCAACATTCCGTCCCATACACACCCATTATAATCTCTGAAACGGCTGAAAAACATCATGAAACTTAAACTGGAACTGAAGAAAAAGTATAACAGATATTGAAAAGATAAATACAAGTTGAATAGTTGAATGTCTTGTCTTCGTTTTAAAGTTTGAATGGTGGCTCTATGTCAACGTATGTTGAAGTAGATACAGTTTGAAAATGAGTAAGTTGAATGAGGATTTGAAGGGTCTCCCATTGAAATACATGGGAAATTTTTGTTGAAAAAAGTTGAATAATTTTAAAAATATAAATGTTATAAATGAGAAAAGTAGAAGCAGTCATGTCCAAAAGAAGAGGAATCTAATGGTGTTTGAATGGTTTTTCTAAGTTGAACGGTTTTGAAGGAGTTAGATGCCAAAAAACGCGTCGGAATATATAATAATAACTAGAAAGTGCATTTTCTGAAGAAACTGCAGTGTGAATGCTTGAATCTGAATGTATGCACTGAAATGAATTAATTGCTGAATTTTAAGTTAAAAATAATAATGTTGAATGAGCTGGAAAATGCAGAGTTTTTAACCTGAAAACAAAAGTGCAGAACTTTTGAAAGCTGATGTTCACACAGAAGAAGTTGGAAAATAGCTGAAAAGTTTTTAAATTAAAATTTCGAAAACCTAAGAAATGAGAACAGAAAATTTAGAGTCAGAAAACATCTGAATGAATATTAAAAGGTCATATTCTTTGAATCACTGAATGACTAAAGTGTAATCCCTCCACTTGGATCCACACAGTTTTAAAGGTTTACATCTCTGAGCTTTGAAAGACTTGCTGTTGGAAAGAGAACAACGATGGCTTCGTTTGAGGGTAAAATGATGGCTGTAGAGCAAACACTGTGGACACAGCAGCAGTTGAAAGAGAAGTGTTTAAGATGAATCTTGGCACAGTGAGAGACAGAGCTCGTTAGGCAGGCAGGTGTGAGCCTGGTTGCTATAGTGACTGCACCCAATGGCTCAGTACACACGCACACAGACATGCACCTCACTTTTGCTGCTTAAAATGAACAGAAAAGTCAGGCCGAAACAAATCCTTCCCAAATTAAAAGTACAGGTCCTATTGACGAAATTCTTTCACCGTGAGCGGCAGCAATGTCCAGTCTACCTAATTCTCAGTTTTCATGCCTGTGGAGTTTATTATATGGACGTGGTGACAGTGTAAAGACACCATGCTCTTCTGATTTTCAAACGAACCTTCTGAGCCATTTTAACATTAGAGTCTATGGAGGAGTTGGAGGGAGGGGCGCTGTGCTTTGGTGACATTTATGAAAGAACCATAACACCTAGTACAATAGTAAACACATTGGATGAAAGAGGACAGCGATGGCTACGTTTTGAGGGTAAAATCAGACCTGTAGAGCAAACGCTGCGGACACAGCAGCAGTTTTAAAAAGATTTTAGGATTAATTTTTTGCTCCTCTCACTCTGGCAGTTGAGCTGTCTCACTCTAGCCCCAACATTCCGTCCCATACACACCCATTATAAACTCTGAAACGGGTGAAAAACATCATGAAACTTAAACTGGAACTGAAGATAAAGTATAATAGATATTGAAAAGATGAATAGAAGTTGAATAGTTGAATGTCTTGGCTTCGTTTTAAAGTTTGAATGGTGGTCCTATGTCAACGTATGTGGAAGTAGATACAGTTTAAAGAGGAGTGAGTTGAAGAAGAATTTGAAGGGTCTCCCCATTGAAATACATGGGAAATTTTTGTTGAAAAAAGTTAAATAATTTTAAAAATATAAATGTTAAAAATGAGAAAAGTAGAAGCAGTCATGTCCTAAAGAAGAGGAATCTAACGGTGTTTGAATGGTTTTCTAAGTTGAACGGTTTTGAAGGAGATACAGTACAAAAAACGTCACGGAATCTATAATAAAATAGAATAAAGATTAGAAGAACAATACTGTGAATGCTTTTACAAGCATTCACACTAATAAAGATTAGAAGAACAATACTGTGAATGCTTTTACAAGCATTCACACTAATAAAGATTAGAAGAACAATACTGTGAATGCTTTTTCAAGCATTCACACTAATGAGCCTGAAAATACAGAGTTTTTAACCTGAAAACAAAAGTGCAGAACTTTTGAAAGCTGATGTTCACACAGAAGAAGTTGGAAAATAGCTGAAAAGTTTTTAAATTAAAATTTGGAAAACCTAAGAAAGGAGAACAGAAAATTTAGAGTCAGAAAACATCTGAATGAATATTAAAAGTTCATATTCTTTGAATCACTGAATGACTAAAGTGTGATCCCTCCACTTGGATCCACACAGTTTTAAAGGTTTACATCTCTGAGCTTTGAAAGACACGGTGTTGGAAAGAGAACAACGATGGCGACATTTTGAGGGTAAAATGATGGCTGTAGAGCAAACACTGTGGACACAGCAGCAGTTGAAAGAGAAGTGTTCAAGATGAATCTTGGCAGAGTGAGAGAGCTCGTTAGGCAGGCAGGTGTGAGCCTGGTTGCTATAGTGACTGAGCCAGGGGCTCCATACACACGCACACAGACATGCACCTCACTTTTGCTGCTTAAAATGAACAGAAAAGTCAGCCCCAAACAAATCCTTCCCAAATGAAAAGTACATGTCGTATTGACAAAATTCTTTCACCGTGAGCGACAGCAATGTCTAGTCTACCTAATTCTCAGTTTTCATGCCTGTGGAGTTTATTATATGGACGTGGTGACAGTGTAAAGACAGCCTGCTCTTCTGATTTTCAAAGGAACTTTCAGAGCCATTTTAACATTGGAGTCTATGGAGGACTTGGAGGAGGAGTCTGTGCTTTGGTGACATTTATGAAAGAACCATAACACCTAGGACAATAGTAAACACATTGGATGAAAGAGGACAGCGATGGCTACGTTTTGAGGGTAAAATCATACCTGTAGAGCAAACGCTGCGGACACAGCAGCAGTTTTAAAAAATATTTTAAGATTAATTTTTTGCTCCTCTCACTCTAGCAGTTGAGCTGTCTCACTCTAGCCCCAACATTCCGTCCCATACACACCCCATTATAAACTCTGAAACGGCTGAAAAATCATCATGAAACTTAAACTGGAACTGAAGAAAAGTATAACAGATATTGAAAAGATAAATACAAGTTGAATAGTTGAATGTCTTGTCTTCGTTTTAAAGTTTGAATGGTGGCTCTATGTCAACGTATGTTGAAGTAGATACAGTTTGAAAATGAGTAAGTTGAATGAGGATTTGAAGGGTCTCCCCATTGAAATACATGGGAAATTTTGTTGAAAAAAGTTGAATAAAATTAAAAATATAAATGTTAAAATGAGAAAAATAGAAGCAGTCGCGTCCAAAAGAAGAGGAATCTAATGGTGTTTGAATGGTTTTCTAAGTTGAACGGTTTTGAAGGAGATAGACTACAAAAACGTCTGGAATATATAATAAAATATAACTAGAAAGTGCATTTTCTGAAGAAACTGCAGTGTGAATGCTTGAATCTGAATATATGCACTGAAAAGAATTAATTGCTGAATTTTAAGTTAAAAATGTTGAATGAGATGAAAAATACAGAAATTTTCACCTGAAAACAAAAGTGCTGAACTGCTAAAAGCTGACAAGCACAGAGAAGAAGTTGGAAAATAGCTGAAAATGTTTTAAATGTAAATTAGAAAAACCTGAGTAATGAGAAAAGACTATTTAGAGTCAGAAAACATCTGAATGAATATTAAAAGTTCATATTCTTTGAATCACTGAATGACTAAAATATGATCCCTCCATTTGGATCCACACAGTTTTAAAGGTTTACATCTCTGAGCTTTGAAAGACACGCTGTTGGAAAGAGAAGAACGATGGCTTCATTTTGAGGGTAAAATGATGGCTGTAGACCAAACACTGTGGACACAGCAGCAGTTGAAAGAGAAGTGTTTAAGATGAATCTTGGCAGCGTGAGAGACAGAGCTCGTTAGGCAGGCAGGTGTGAGCCTGGTTGCTATAGTAACTGCACCCACTGGCTCCATACACACGCAAGACAGACATGCGCCTCACTTTTGCTGCTTAAAATGAACAGAAAAGTCAGGTCGAAACAAATCGCTCCCAAATGAAAAGTACAGGTCCTATTGACAAAATTCTTTCACCGTGAGCGACAGCAATGTCCAGTCTACCTAATTCTCAGTTTTCATGCTTGTGGAGTTTATTATATGGACGTGGTGACAGTGTAAAGACAGCCTGTACTTCTGGTTTTCAAACGAACCTTCTGAGCCATTTTAACATTAGAGTCTATGGAGGAGTTGGAGGGAGGAGGCTGTGCTTTGGTGACATTTATGAAAGAACCATAACACCTAGTACAATAGTAAACACATTGGATGAAAGAGGACAGCGATGGCTACGTTTTGAGGGTAAAATCATACCTGTAGAGCAAACACCGTGGACACAGCAGCAGTTTTAAAAAGATTTTCAGATTAATTTTTTGCTCCTCTCACTCTAGCAGTTCAGCTGTCTCACTCTAGCCCCAACATTCCGTCCCATACACACCCATTATAAACTCTGAAACGGCTGAAAAAACATCATGAAACTTAAACTGGAACTGAAGAAAAGTATAACAGATATTGAAAAGATAAATACAAGTTGAATAGTTGAATGTCTTGTCTTCGTTTTAAAGTTTGAATGGTGGCTCTATGTCAACGTATGTTAAAGTAGATACAGTTTGAAAATGAGTAAGTTGAATGGGGATTTGAAGGGTCTCCCATTGAAATACATGGGAAATTTTTGTTGAAAAAAGTTGAATAAAATTAAAAATATAAATGTTAAAAATGAGAAAAATAGAAGCAGTCATGTCCAAAAGAAGAGGAATCTAACGGTGTTTGAATGGTTTTCTAAGTTGAACGGTTTTGAAGGAGTAGGACTACAAAAAAAGCGTGCGGAAGAATAAAATATAATAATAATAAAGATTAGAAGAACAATACTGTGAATGCTTTTACAAGCATTCACACTAATAACTAGAAAGTGCATTTTCTGAAGAAACTGCAGTGTGAATGCTTGAATCTGAATGTATGCACTGAAATGAATTAATTGCTGAATTTTAAGTTAAAAATGTTGAATGAGATGAAAAATACAGAAATTTGCACCTGAAAACAAAAAGCTGAACTGCTAAAAGCTGACATCCACAGAGAAGTAGTTGGAAAAGAGCTGAAAATGTTTTAAATGTAAATTAGAAAAACCTAAGAAATGAGAAAAGAAAATTTAGAGTCAGAAAACATCTGAATGAATATTAAAAGTTCATATTCTTTGAATCACTGAATGACTGAAATGTGATCCCTCCACTTGGATCCACACAGTTTAAAAGTTTATATTTCTGAGCTTTGAAAGACATGCTGTTGGAAAGAGAACATCGATTGCGACGTTTTGAGGGTAAAATGATGGCTGTAGGGCAAACACTGTGGACACAGCAGCAGTTGAAAGAGAAGTGTTTAAAATGAATCTTGGCACAGTGAGAGAGAGAGCTCGTTAAGCAGGCAGGTGTGAGCCTGGTTGCTATAGTGACTGCACCCAATGGCCCCATACACACGCAGAGACATGCACCTCACTTTTGCTGCTTAAAATGAACAGAAAAGTCAGGCCGAAACAAATCGCTCCCAAATGAAAAGTATAAGTCGTATTGACAAAATTCTTTCACCGTGAGCGGCAGCAATGTCTAGTCTACCTAATTCTCAGTTTTCATGCCTGTGGAGTTTATTATATGGACGTGGTGACAGTGTAAAGACAGCCTGCTCTTCTGATTTTCAAAGGAACTTTCTGAGCCATTTTAACATTGGAGTCTATGGAGGAGTTGGAGGGAGGAGGCTGTGCTTTGGTGACATTTATGAAAGAACCATAACACCTAGCACAATAGTAAACACATTGGATGAAAGAGGACAGCAATGGCTACGTTTTGAGGGTAAAATCATACCTGTAGAGCAAACGCTGCGGACACAGCAGCAGTTTTAAAAAAGATTTTAAGATTAATTTTTTCGCTCCTCTCACTCTAGCAGTTGAGCTGTCTCACTCTAGCCCCAACATTCCGTCCCATACACACCCATTATAAACGCTGAAATGGCTGAAAAAACATCATGAAACTTAAACTGGAACTGAAGAAAAAGTATAACAGATATTGAAAAGATAAATACAAGTTGAATAGTTGAATGTCTTGTCTTCGTTTTAAAGTTTGAATGGTGGCTCTATGTCAACGTATGTTGAAGTAGATACAGTTTGAAAATGAGTAAGTTGAATGAGGATTTGAAGGGTCTCCCCATTGAAATACATGGGAAATTTTGTTGAAAAAAGTTGAATAAAATTAAAAATATAAATGTTAAAAATGAGAAAAGTAGAAGCAGTCATGTCCAAAAGAAGAGGAATCTAATGGTGTTTGAATGGTTTTCTAAGTTGAACGGTTTTGAAGGAGATACAGTACAAAAAACGTCACGGAATATATAATAAACTAGAAAGTGCATTTTCTGAAGAAACTGCAGTGTGAATGCTTGAATCTGAATGTATGCACTGAAATGAATTAATTGCTGAATTTTAAGTTAAAAATGTTGAGTGAGATGAAAAATACAGAAATTTGCACTTGAAAACAAAAGTGCTGAACTGCTAAAAGCTTACAACTACACAGAAGAAGTTGGAAAAGAGCTGAAAATGTTTTAAATGTAAATTTGAAAAACCTAAGAAATGAGAAAAGTCTATTTAGAGCCAGAAAACATCTGAATGAATATTAAAAGTTCATATTCTTTGAATCACTGAATGACTAAAGTGTAATCCCTCCACTTGGATCCACACACTTTTAAAGGTTTACATCTCTGAGCTTTGAAAGACATGCTGTTGGAAAGAGAACAACGACGGCTTCGTTTTGAGGGTAAAATGATGGATGTAGAGCAAACACTGTGGACACAGCAGCAGTTGAAAGAGAAGTGTTTAAGATGAATATTGGCAGAGTGAGAGAGAGCTCGTTAGGCAGGCAGGCAGGTGTGAGCCTGGTTGCTATAGTGACTGCACCCACTGGCTCCATACACACGCCAAGCACAGACATGCACCTCACTTTTGCTGCTTAAAATGAACAGAAAAGTCAGGTCGAAACAAATCGCTCCCAAATGAAAAGTACAGGTCCTATTGACAAAATTCTTTCACCGTGAGCGACAGCAATGTCCAGTCTACCTAATTCTCAGTTTTCATGCTTGTGGAGTTTATTATATGGACGTGGTGACAGTGTAAAGACAGCCTGTACTTCTGGTTTTCAAACGAACCTTCTGAGCCATTTTAACATTAGAGTCTATGGAGGAGTTGGAGGGAGGAGGCTGTGCATGGGTGACATTTATGAAAGAACCATAACACCTAGTACAATAGTAAACACATTGGATGAAAGAGTACAGCGATGGCTACGTTTTGAGGGTAAAATCATACCTGTAGACCAAACACCGTGGACACAGCAGCAGTTGAAAGAGAAGTGTTCAAGATGAATCTTGGCAGAGTGAGAGAGAGCTCGTTAGGCAGGCAGGTGTGAGCCTGGTTGCTATAGTGACTGAGCCAGGGGCTCCATACACACGCACACAGACATGCACCTCACTTTTGCTGCTTAAAATGAACAGAAAAGTCAGGCCGAAACAAATCCTTCCCAAATGAAAAGTACATGTCGTATTGACAAAATTCTTTCACCGTGAGCGGCAGCAATGTCTAGTCTACCTAATTCTCAGTTTTCATGCCTGTGGAGTTTATTATATGGATGTGGTGACAGTGTAAAGACAGCCTGCTCTTCTGATTTTCAAAGGAACTTTCTGAGCCACTTTAACATTGGAGTCTATGGAGGAGTTGGAGGGAGGAGGCTGTGCTTTGGTGACATTTATGAAAGAACCATAACACCTAGTACAATAGTAAACACATTGGATGAAAGAGGACAGCGATGGCTACGTTTTGAGGGTAAAATCATACCTGTAGATCAAACGCTGTGGACACAGCAGCAGTTTTAAAAAGATTTTAAGATTAATTTTTTCGCTCCTCTCACTCTAGCAGTTCAGCTTTCTCACTCTAGCCCCAACATTCCGTCCCATACACACCCATTATAAACTCTGAAACGGCTGAAAAAAACATCATGAAACTTAAACTGGAACTGAAGAAAAGTATAACAGATATTGAAAAGATAAATACAAGTTGAATAGTTGAATGTCTTGTCTTCGTTTTAAAGTTTGAATGGTGGCTCTATGTCAACGTATGTTGAAGTAGATACAGTTTAAAGAGGAGTGAGTTGAATGAGGATTTGAAGGGTCTCCCATTGAAATACATGGGAAATTTTTGTTGAAAAAGTTGAATAAAATTAAAAATATAAATGTTATAAATGAGAAAATAGAAGCAGTCATGTCCTAAAGAAGTGGAATCTAACGGTGTTTGAATGGTTTTTCTAAGTTGAATGGTTTTGAAGGAGATAGACTACAAAAACGTCACGGAATATATAATAAAATATAATAATAATAATAATAATAAAGATTAGAAGAACAATACTGTGAATGCTTTTACAAGCATTCACACTAAATATAACTAGAAAAAGTTTGCATTTCCTGCGAAAATGCTGTGTGGATGCCTTAACGCTGAAGCTGTCTGCTGAAAAGCTGAAAAAGATGAAAAGTTGCAAAAAGTTGTATGGTGGTGAAAAAGAAAGTTTTGCGCTGAGCAGGATTCGAACCTGGCCCTCCTGGACTCAAGGCAGCTACTCATCTCACTGAGCTAAACTCATTCTCTCAAAAAACAGGAGGAGAGACTGACAATTCTGCTAAAATGAGCAGAAGCTGCTCATTTTTTGTGCTGAGAAGAGGCAAAAAGGCTGAAAAGTTTGCAGAAAAGAGATAAATCAGCAGAATAGCTGCAGAAAAGAGGTAGAACAAAAGAACAAAAGAGAAAACTGAAAACTGAAAACAGGTTTTGCCATGACCGGGATTTGAACCTGGCCGTTCTGGTCTCAAGGCAGCTGCTCATCTCACTGAACCAAACTCATTCTCACAAAAACAAGAGATGGAGAAAGGGGCAATTTTGATAAATGAGCAGAAGCTGCTGAGAATTCTGCTGAGAAGAAGTGAAAAGGCTGAAAATTTTGCAGAAAAGAGGTGAATCAGCAGAATTTCTGCAGAAAAGAGGTAAAGAAGCAATAAGTTGCGCTGAAAAGAGATGAATCAGCAGAATTTCTGCTCAAAAGAGTTTTTTCTGAAAACAGCTGAGATTTGTGCTGATAAGAGGTGAAAGGGCTGAAAACTTTGCAGAAGAGGTGAATCAGCAGAATTTCTGCTAAAAAGAGGTAAAGAAGCAGAAAGTTGCGCTGAAAAGAGATGAATCAGCAGAATTTCTGCTCAAAAGAGTTTTTTTCTGAAAACAGCTGAGATTTGTGCTGATAAGAGGTGAAAATTCTGAAATTTCTGCTGAAAAGAGTTCAATCAGCAGAATTTCTGCTGAAAAGAGTTCTGCAGAACTCTTTTCAAAATTCTGCTGAAAAGAGTTTTTTGCTGAAAACAGCTGAAAAAGCTGGGATTTGTGCTGAAAAGTGGTGAAAAACTGAAAATTTTGCTGAAAAGGGTGGAAAAGCTGAAATTTGTGTTGAAAAGAGTTAAAAAGTTTAACTGTTAACTGAAAGAAATGTTGCCATAAGCGGGATTTGAACCCGGGCCTCCCAGTCTGAGAACGGCTGCTCATCTCACTGAGCTAAAACACGGCTCAACCGGCAAGGAAAACTAGTGACCCCACTGATAATGTGCAAAAATGGGCAAAAATATTGCAAAAAAAAATTCAATATCTCAAAAGTATAGAAGTTATGAGCACCAAAAGTCATAGCACACATTAGCAGAAAGAGCAGAATTTTTAAAGTTTGAACTGAGAAAATCGGCTGAAAACTGAGGCAGTAGTTAAGCGGCAAAAAGTGTACGGAAACCCCAAGAATAACTAGAAAAATTTGCATTTCCTGCGAAAATGCTGTGTGGATGCCTTAACGCTGAAGCTGTCTGCTGAAAAGCTGAAAAAGCTGAAAAGTTGCAAAAAGTTGCATGGTGGTGAAAAAAAAAAAATGTCACCCTGAGCAGGATTCGAACCTGGCCCTCCTGGGCTCAAGGCGACGACTCATCTCACTGTGCCAAACTCACTCTCACAAGAAAAGAGATGGAGAGACTGACAATTATGGTGGAATGAGTAGAAGCTGCTGAGGATTGTGCTGATAAGGCTGAAAATTTTGCAGAAAAGAGGCGACTCAGTAGAATTTCTGCAGAAAAGAGGGAAAGAAGCAGAACGTTGCGTTGAAAAGAGGTGAATGAGCAGAATTTCTGCTGAAAAGAGGCAGAAGGTTCTATATGTAGAAAAAGAAACACTGTTGAACCATGTGTGAAATAAAGAAAGAAATGAAATGAAAGAACAACCTGGTTCTACTCTAATTCACCAATCAGAGGTACTGCTTCTGTCTGCTTCATCAGGCTGTTTACTTGTATGTATTTCTGCCATGTGGTGTTGACAAGAATCTGAGGTCCATATTAGAAAAGCTGCTAAAATCATAAAACTTTGCAGAATTGTAATAAATTAGCAATATAAATTACAGGTCTGTGATAGTGTATAAATTTGTAGTGAAAAAAAAAATGTTGAACAAGGTGGGATTGAACTCACGACCTTTGAGCTGCAGAGCCGTGTCATTACTGACTGCGCCACCTGGAAAGGGGCGGGGTCTGAAAGACAGAGACTTCAGCAGTCAGAATTAGATCGCGGTGAGGGCGAAAAACGCCGTTTTTGATGTTACAAAACGTCGTGTAACTCAAAAACTAGGAGGGCTATCAGCATAATTCTTGGACTGGGTGAATCAGCGGACTTTGGTGTACTTTGACTGTGATTTTCATTGCTCTATGTACCTCCGTCGCGGAGATATGATGAGAGAAGAAACGGCTTCATTTTCGGAGTTTGAAAACTGAGAGGAGGACAGATTTCCACCCCTCAAACAAACGTAATTCATTGCTCAACGGTAAGATAATTGTAAAACTGCTTCCACTGTGAGTGTCAGCAGTGTCTGAAGATATATTGGCACAAGCCTCATGTCCTAACTTTGCTTTGTTAAAGAGATATGGCGATTTGAAAATGCCTCCCGTTACAGAATTTCAGCTCTGAATTTCAAAACCTCCCCATAGACTTTGAATGGGGAGTTGTCAGACCTTGTGTCACTCCGAGGCAAATTGCAAAAAACGGTAAATCTCACAATAAAGATAGTGACATTTTCTGAAAGCCAGCAAAAATACCTACGTTTTGATGTATAATTTGTGGGGTTGAGTGGAAATTGAGTAAGTAGCAAGAAGTTGTTCAGACATGAAGACAAAATTCAGAACGGACCAGCACTCACTCTGAGTTAATTGCACAGAATTGTGGAAGTTTCCCATTCATTTCAATGGGACAAATTAAAGGAAAAAAGTGTAATATTTTAAAAAGTATAACAGTAATAAACACCAAAAGTCATAGCAGGAATTAGCAGAAAGAGCAGAACAGTTTAGAGTTTGAACGGAGAAAATCGGCTGAAAACTGAAGTAGTAGTTAAGCCGCAAAAGAACGGAGCAACTTGAAGAATAAAGTATAAAGAATAAAGAGAAACAGGAACTCAATAGTGTGGAAGCCCTTTAGGGCATCCACACAACTAGAAAGTGCATTTTCTGAAGAAACTGCAGTGTGAATGCTTGAATCTGAATATATGCACTGAAAAGAATTAATTGCTGAATTTTAAGTTAAAAATGTTGAATGAGATGAAAAATACAGAAATTTGCACCTGAAAACAAAAGTGCTGAACTGCTAAAAGCTGACAACCACAGAGAAGAAGTTGGAAAATAGCTAAAAATGTTTTAAATGTAAATTAGAAAAACCTAAAAAATGAGAAAAGACTATTTAGAGTCAGAAAACATCTGAATGAATATTAAAAGTTCATATTCTTTGAATCACTGAATGACTAAAATATGATCACTCCACTTGGATCCACACAGTTTTAAAGGTTTACATCTCTGAGCTTTGAAAGACACGCTGTTGGAAAGAGAAGAACGATGGCTTCATTTTGAGGGTAAAATGATGGCTGTAGAGCAAATACTGTGGACACAGCAGCTGTTGAAAGAGAAGTGTTCAAGATGAATCTTGGCAGAGTGAGAGAGAGCTCGTTAGGCAGGCAGGTGTGAGCCTGGTTGCTATAGTGACTGAGCCAGGGGCTCCATACACACGCACACAGACATGCACCTCACTTTTGCTGCTTAAAATGAACAGAAAAGTTAGGCCGAAACAAATCGTTCCCCAAATGAAAAGTACAGGTCCTATTGACGAAATTCCTTCACCGTGAGCGCAGCAATGTCCAGTCTACCTAATTCTCAGTTTTCATGCCTGTGGAGTTATTATATGGACGTGGTGACAGTGTAAAAACACCATGCTCTTCTGATTTTCAAACGAACCTTCTGAGCCATTTTAACATTAGAGTCTATGGAGGAGTTGGAGGGAGGAGGCTGTGCTTTGGTGACATTTATGAAAGAACCATAACACCTAGTACAATAGTAAACACATTGGATGAAAGAGGACAGCGATGGCTACGTTTTGAGGGTAAAATCAGACCTGTAGAGCAAACACCGTGGACACAGCAGCAGTTTTAAAAAATATTTTAAGATTAATTTTTTTGCTCCTCTCACTCTAGCAGTTGAGCTGTCTCATTCTAGCCCCAACATTCCGTCCATACACACCCATTATAAACTCTGAAACGGCTGAAAAAACATCATGAAACTTAAACTGGAACTGAAGAAAAAGTATAACAGATATTGAAAAGATAAATACAAGTTGAATAGTTGAATGTCTTGTCTTCGTTTTAAAGTTTGAATGGTGGCTCTATGTCAACCTATGTTGAAGTAGATACAGTTTGAAAATGAGTAAGTTGAATGAGGATTTGAAGGGTCTCCCATTGAAATACATGGGAAATTTTGTTGAAAAAGTTGAATAAAATTAAAAATATAAATGTTAAAAATGAGAAAAGTAGAAGCAGTCATGTCCAAAAGAAGAGGAATCTAACGGTGTTTGAATGGTTTTTCTAAGTTGAACGGTTTTGAAGGAGATAGAGTACAAAAAACGTACGGAATATATAAAAATAATAAAATAGAAGAATAAAGATTAGAAGAACAATACTGTGAATGCTTTTACAAGCATTCACACTAATAATAAAGATTAGAAGAACAATACTGTGAATGCTTTTACAAGCATTCACACTACCTAGAAAATGCATTTTCTGAAGAAACTGCAGTGTGAATGCTTGAATCTGAATGTATGCACTGAAATGAATTAATTGCTGAATTATAAGTTAAAAATGTTGAATGAGCTGGAAAATACAGTTTTTAACCTGAAAACAAAAGTGCAGAACTTTTGAAAGCTGATGGTCACACAGAAGAAGTTGGAAAATAGCTGAAAAGTTTTTAAATTAAAATTAGAAAAACCTAAGAAATGAGAAAAGAAAATTTAGAGTCAGAAAACATCTGAATGAATATTAAAAGTTCATATTCTTTGAATCACTGAATGACTAAAATGTGATCCCTCCACTTGGATGCACACAGTTTAAAACATTTGTATCTATGAGCTTTGAAAGACACGCTGTTGTAAAGAGAACAACGATGGCTTCGTTTTGAGGGTAAAATGATGGCTGTAGAGCAAACACTGTGGACACAGCAGCAGTTGAAAGAGAAGTGTTTAAGATGAATCTTGGCACAGTGAGAGAGAGAGAGAGAGCTCGTTAGGCAGGCAGGTGTGAGCCTGGTTGCTATAGTGACTGCACCCACTGGCTCCATACACACGCACAGACATGCACCTCACTTTAGCTGCTTAAAATGAACAGAAAAGTCAGGCCGAAACAAATCGCTCCCAAATGAAAAGTACAGGTCCTATTGACGAAATTCTTTCACCGTGAGCGGCAGCAATGTCTAGTCTACCTAATTCTCAGTTTTCATGCCTGTGGAGTTTATTATATGGACGTGGTGACAGTGTAAAAACACCATGCTCTTCTGATTTTCAAAGGAACCTTCTGAGCCATTTTAACATTAGAGTCTATGGAGGAGTTGGAGGGAGGAGGCTGTGCTTTGGTGACATTTATGAAAGAACCATAACACCTAGTACAATAGTAAACACATTGGATGAAAGAGGACAGCGATGGCTACGTTTTGAGGGTAAAATCAGACCTGTAGAGCAAACGCTGCAGACACAGCAGCAGTTTTAAAAAGATATTTCAAGATTAATTTTTTCACTCCTCTCACTCTGGCAGTTGAGCTGTCTCACTCTAGCCCCAACATTCCGTCCCATACACACCCATTATAAACTCTGAAACGGCTGAAAATCATCATGAAACTTAAACTGGAACTGAAGAAAAGTATAATAGATATTGAAAAGATAAATACAAGTTGAATAGTTGAATGTCTTGTCTTCGTTTTAAAGTTTGAATGGTGGCTCTATGTCAACGTATGTTGAAGTAGATACAGTTTGAAAATGAGTAAGTTGAATGAGGATTTGAAGGGTCTCCCCATTGAAATACATGGGAAATTTTTGTTGAAAAAGTTGAATAAAATTAAAAATATAAATATTAAAAATGAGAAAAATAGAAGCAGTCGTGTCCAAAAGAAGAGGAATCTAACGGTGTTTGAATGGTTTTTCTAAGTTGAACGGTTTTGAAGGAGATAGAGTACAAAAAACGTACGGAATATATAAAAATAATAAAATAGAAGAACTAGAAAGTGCATTTTCTGAAGAAACTGCAGTGTGAATGCTTGAATCTGAATGTATTCACTGAAATAAATTAATTGCTGAATTTTAAGTTAAAATGTTGAATGAGATGACAAATACAGAAATTTGCACCTGAAAACAAAAAGCTGAACTGCTAAAAGCTGACAACCACAGAGAAGAAGTTGGAAAATAGCTGAAAATGTTTTAAATGTAAATTAGAAAAACCTGAGTAATGAGAAAAGACTATTTAGAGTCAGAAAACATCTGAATGAATATTAAAAGTTCATATTCTTTGAATCACTGAATGACTAAAATATGATCCTCAACTTGGATCCACACAGTTTTAAAGGTTTACATCTCTGAGCTTTGAAAGACACGCTGTTGGAAAGAGAAGAACGATGGCTTCATTTTGAGGGTAAAATGATGGCTGTAGAGCAAATACTGTGGACACAGCAGCTGTTGAAAGAGAAGTGTTCAAGATGAATCTTGGCAGAGTGAGAGAGAGCTCGTTAGGCAGGCAGGTGTGAGCCTGGTTGCTATAGTGACTGAGCCAGGGCTCCATACACACGCACACAGACATGCACCTCACTTTTGCTGCTTAAAATGAACAGAAAAGTCAGCCCCAAACAAATCCTTCCCAAATGAAAAGTACATGTCGTATTGACAAAATTCTTTCACCGTGAGCGGCAGCAATGTCTATTCTACCTAATTCTCAGTTTTCATGCCTGTGGAGTTTATCATATGAACGTGGTGACAGTGTAAAGACAGCCTGCTCTTCTGGTTTTCAAACGAACCTTCTGAGCCATTTTAACATTAGAGTCTATGGAGGAGTTGGAGGGAGGAGGCTGTGCATTGGTGACATTTATGAAAGAACCATAACACCTAGTACAATAGTAAACACATTGGATGAAAGAGGACAGCGATGGCTACGTTTTGAGGGTAAAATCATACCTGTAGACCAAACACCGTGGACACAGCAGCAGTTTTAAAAAATATTTTAAGATTAATTTTTTTACTCCTCTCACTCTAGCAGTTGAGCTGTCTCACTCTAGCCCCAACATTCCGTCCCATACACACCCATTATAAACTCTGAAACGGGTGAAAAAACATCATGAAACTTAAACTGGAACTGAAGAAAAAGTATAATAGATATTGAAAAGATAAATACAAGTTGAATAGTTGAATGTCTTGTCTTCGTTTTAAAGTTTGAATGGTGGCTCTATGTCAACGTATGTTAAAGTAGATACAGTTTGAAAATGAGTAAGTTGAATGAGGATTTGAAGGGTCTCCCCATTGAAATACATGGGAAATTTTTGTTGAAAAAGTTGAATAATTTTAAAAATATAAATGTTATAAATGAGAAAAGTAGAAGCAGTCATGTCCAAAACAAGAGGAATCTAACGGTGTTTGAATGGTTTTTCTAAGTTGAACGGTTTTGAAGGAGATAGATGCCAAAAACGCGTCGGAATATATAACTAGAAAGTGCATTTTCTGAAGAAACTGCAGTGTGAATGCTTGAATCTGAATGTATGCACTGAAATGAATTAATTGCTGAATTTTGAGTTAAAAATAAAAATGTTGAATGAGCTGGAAAATGCAGATTTATTAAACTGAAAACAAAAGTGCAGAACTTTTGAAAGCTGATGTTCACACAGAAGAAGTTGGAAAATAGCTGAAAAGTTTTTAAATTAAAATTTGGAAAACCTAAGAAATGAGAACAGAAAATTTAGAGTCAGAAAACACCTGAATGAATATTAAAAGTTCATATTCTTTGAATCACTGAATGACTAAAGTGTAATCCCTACACTTGGATCCACACACTTTTAAAGGTTTACATCTCTGAGCTTTGAAAGACATGCTGTTGGAAAGAGAAGAACGATGGCTTCGTTTGAGGGTAAAATGATGGCTGTAGAGCAAACACTGTGGACACAGCAGCAGTTGAAAGAGAAGTGTTTAAGATGAATCTTGGCACAGTGAGAGACAGAGCTCGTTAGGCAGGCAGGTGTGAGCCTGGTTGCTATAGTAACTGCACCCAATGGCTCAGTACACACGCACACAGACATGCACCTCACTTTTGCTGCTTAAAATGAACAGAAAAGTCAGGCCGAAACAAATCGCTCCCAAATGAAAAGTACAGGTCCTATTGACGAAATTCTTTCACCGTGAGCGGCAGCAAAGTCCAGTCTACCTAATTCTCAGTTTTCATGCCTGTGGAGTTTATTATATGGACGTGGTGACAGTGTAAAAACACCATGCTCTTCTGATTTTCAAACGAACCTTCGAGCCATTTTAACATTAGAGTCTATGGAGGAGTTGGAGGGAGGAGGCTGTGCATTGGTGACATTTATGAAAGAACCATAACACCTAGTACAATAGTAAACACATTGGATGAAAGAGGACAGCGATGGCTACGTTTTGAGGGTAAAATCATACCTGTAGACCAAACACCGTGGACACAGCAGCAGTTTTAAAAATATTTTAAGATTAATTTTTTCGCTCCTCTCACTCTAGCAGTTCAGCTGTCTCACTCTAGCCCCAACATTCCGTCCCATACACACCCATTATAAACTCTGAAACGGCTGAAAAACATCATGAAACTTAAACTGGAACTGAAGAAAAAGTATAATAGATATTAAAAGATAAATACAAGTTGAATAGTTGACTGTCTTGTCTTCGTTTTAAAGTTTGAATGGTGGCTCTATGTCAACGTATGTTAAAGTAGATACAGTTTGAAAATGAGTAAGTTGAATGAGGATTTGAAGGGTCTCCCCATTGAAATACATGGGAAATTTTTGTTGAAAAAGTTGAATAAAATTAAAAATATAAATGTTATAAATGAGAAAAGTAGAAGCAGTCATGTCCTAATGAAGAGGAATCTAACGGTGTTTGAATGGTTTTTCTAAGTTGAACGGTTTTGAAGGAGTTAGATGCCAAAAAACGTACGGAATATATAATAATAAAGATTAGAAGAACAATACTGTGAATGCTTTTACAAGCATTCACACTAATAATAATAAAGATTACAACAACAATACTGTGAATGCTTTTACAAGCATTCACACTAATAAAGATTAGAAGAACAATACTGTGAATGCTTTTACAAGCATTCACACTAATAATAATAAAGATTAGAAGAACAATACTGTGAATGCTTTTACAAGCATTCACACTAATAATAAAGATTAGAAGAACAATACTGTGAATGCTTTTACAAGCATTCACACTAACTAGAAAGTGCATTTTCTGAAGAAACTGCAGTGTGAATGCTTGAATCTGAATGTATGCACTGAAATGAATTAATTGCTGAATTTTAAGTTAAAAATGTTGAATGAGATGAAAAATACAGAAATTTGCACCTGAAAACAAAAAAGCTGAACTGCTAAAAGCTGACAACCACAGAGAAGAAGTTGGAAAATAGCTGAAAATGTTTTAAATGTAAATTAGAAAAACATAAGAAATGACAAAAGACTATTTAGAGTCAGAAAACATCTGAATGAATATTAAAAGTTCATATTCTTTGAATCACTGAATGACTAAAATGTGATCCCTCCACTTGGATCCACACAGTTTTAAGGGTTTACATCTCTGAGCTTTGAAAGACACTGTGTTGGAAAGAGAAGAACGATGGCGACGTTTTGAGGGTAAAATGATGGCTGTAGAGCAAACACTGTGGACACAGCAGCAGTTGAAAGAGAAGTGTTTAAGATGAATCTTGGCAGAGTGAGAGACAGAGCTCATTAGGCAGGCAGGTGTGAGCCTGGTTGCTATAGTGACTGCACCCACTGGCTCCATACACACGCACACAGACATGCACCTCACTTTTGCTGCTTAAAATGAACAGAAAAGTCAGGTCGAAACAAATCGCTCCCAAATGAAAAGTACAGCTCCTATTGACAAAATTCTTTCACCGTGAGCGACAGCAATGTCCAGTCTACCTAATTCTCAGTTTTCATGCTTGTGGAATTTATTATATGGACGTGGTGACAGTGTAAAGACAGCCTGTACTTCTGGTTTTCAAACGAACCTTCTGAGCCATTTTAACATTAGAGTCTATGGAGGAGTTGGAGGAGGAGGCTGTGCATTTGTGACATTTATGAAAGAACCATAACACCTAGTACAACAGTAAACACATTGGATGAAAGAGGACAGCGATGGCTACGTTTTGAGGGTAAAATCATACCTGTAGACCAAACACCGTGGACAAAGCAGCAGTTTTAAAAAAGATTTTTAAGATTAATTTTTTTGCTCCTCTCACTCTAGCAGTTCAGCTGTCTCACTCTAGCCCCAACATTCCGTCCCATACACACCCATTATAAACTCTGAAACGGCTGAAAAAACATCATGAAACTTAAACTGGAACTGAAGAAAAAGTATAACAGATATTGAAAAGATAAATACAAGTTGAATAGTTAAATGTCTTGTCTTCATTTTAAAGTTTGAATGGTGACTCTACGCCAATGTATGTGGAAGTAGATACAGTTTAAAGAGGAGTAAGTTGAAGGAGAATTTGAAGGGTCTCCCCATTGAAATACATGGGAAATTTTTGTTGAAAAAAGTTGAATAATTTTAAAAATATAAATGTTATAAATGAGAAAAATACAAGCAGTCATGTCCAAAAGAAGAGGAATCTAACGGCGTTTGAATGGTTTTTCTAAGTTGAACAGTTTTGAAGGAGATAGAGTACAAAAAAAGCGTGCGGAATATAGAAAATAGAATAATAAAGATTACAACAACAATACTGTGAATGCTTTTACAAGCATTCACACTAATAAAGATTACAACAACAATACTGTGAATGCTTTTCAAGCATTCACACTAATTACAACAACAATACTGTGTATGCTTTTCAAGCATTCACACTAATAATATAGAAATGTTATCCCTGAGTTTGGCCACCAGGGGCCGCCCTTATCCAAGTTTAAACACCCAAACCTGATACAAAGCTTCGACTTGGTTTTTGTGTTACTCCACCCTTTAGAGGCCTGGAAATACTTATCAATGAAACAGTCAGTGGACAACTCATTTAAACAGTCAAAAACAAAACGAATAACTTCCACATGATGTCATGTTTTGTCGTGGTACTGTTGTCTTATCTGGCTGAATAATTCAAATGCTCCACGTGCTTAACAGCAGAGGGAGTGATGGACACACACCCAGGAGACAAACACAGACCTTTATCACTATAAACACCACAGAAGATGCGCGATATAAATCACAGTAAGAATGTATCCTCGCGAGAATCCACAAAACAGTGACTTCTGAAAGGTTACCAACATTTTAAAAAAAATATTAATAATAATAATAATAAAGCAAATAAAAATAATTTATGAGATGATGTAGCATAAAATGAATACACCGACCGTCAGTGTAGTCCTCACTGTACGTGCGTGTGGCGGTGCCGTCACCGCTACGCACGGAGGAAAGCGGCGCTGCCATTGGAGAAATATTTCCAGGGCTGCTGGCCGCTTAAGTGCCCTCCCATCCGCTTCACACATTATCCTGTCAGGCAGAGGTTACACCGACAGGGCTCCAGGCTCGCAAAAATGCGATTAAGTATAAACATCCAGCTAGTTATAAAGGTTTTGGGCTTCGCAAAATCTCACCGGATTTAAAGGAGGGACGCGTATGAGCCGGAGCGACCTCACTGTTTTCAAGGTTTCCTGTGGAGGTTGTTGGACGGGACAGCGGAACATAGACTGAGGTGAGTCCGATAAGTCAAGTTGGAAAACTGGCGAATCTTTTTTTTTTTTCTTCACCTTTGTGTTTCCAAGCAAATGCGTTAAATCCGCTCCAATCAATATTTTTCTGTCGACATGGTCAGTGTGGTGATCATTGCCAGGCCGGTGCTTGCTCCTGTTAAGTAAGCC